>NC_135670.1:8329500-8488944 GCF_964188315.1 Podarcis muralis | reverse complement strand
GAGTCTTGCGATTTTTTCCGCTTTCCCCTCCCTTTTTCTAAGCCGCTAAGCCTTTAATAGCCGCTAAACCGCTAATAGCGCTAATCCGCTAAGCCGCTAATAGGGTTGCTTCGCAAGACGAAAAAACCGCTAGGCGAAGAGACTCGCGGAACGGATTATTTTCGTCTTGTGAGGCACCACTGTATTTGTTCAGTAAGAATGTTGGGGCTTTTTAATTTGGAGAAACAGTGAGGAGTGGGGACAAAGGACACAAAAGGTGCTGAGATTTTTGGCAAAATCTCAAAAAAAAAATAATAAGTTTTTGAGCATATTTATAAGGAAATCCACCCAAATCTACACCTTCAACACGGGTTGCCATTCATCCAGATTTTATCAGACATTTCAATTTTCATCCGGGCACTTTTTCCAATGGCTGAATCCTGGCTATGTCCAGGAAATTCTAGACGTATGGTAACCCTAACATGGGGACATCAATTGCTCTGGTTGTATGTATCTGTGACTAAAACTGTATCTCCACTGACCTTCATGCCAAGGAAACTGAACTCTGGGTAATCTCAGACACACCTGGAGTCGTGCTGCTTGGAGATTGGTTGTGTGCTGCACTGGTGTGCCACAATGGTGTCAGAAGTGGGATCTGGAGGAGGAGGTGTCAGCCCCTCCATCCTATGCTCAGGTTGTGTGTGTGTGTGTGTGTGTGTGTGTGTGTGTGTACAGTGGTACCTCAGGTTACAGACGCTTCAGGTTACAGACTCCACTAACCCAGAAATAGTACCTCGGGTTAAGAACTTTGCTTTAGGATGAGAGCAGAAATCTTGCTCCGGTGGTGCGGCGGCAACGGGATGCCCCATTAGCTAAAGTGGTGCTTCAGGTTACGAACAGTTTCAGGTTAAGAACGGACCTCCGGACTTAACCTGAGGTACCACTGTATATACAGTGGTACCTCGGGTTACATATGCTTCAGGTTACAGACTCCGCTAACCCATAAATATTACCTCAGTTTAAGAACTTTGCTTCAGGATGAGATCAGAAATCGTGCTTCGGCGGCGTGGAGGCAGTGGGAGGCCCCATTAGTGGTGCTTCAGATTAAGAACAGTTTCAGGTTAAGAACAGACCTCTGGAACGAATTACCGTATTTTTTGCTCTGTAAGACTCACTTTTTCCCTCCTAAAAAGTACGGGGAAATGTGTGTGCGTCTTATGGAGCAAATGCAGGCTGCGCAGCTATCCCAGAAGCCAGAACAGCAAGAGGGATCGCTGCTTTCACTGCGCAGAGATCCCTCTTGTTGTTCTGGCTTCTGAGATTCAGAATATTTGTTTTCTTGTTTCCTCCTCCAAAAACTAGGTGCGTCTTATGGCCTGGTGCGTCTTATAGTGCGAAAAATACAGTAAGTACTTAACCTGAGGTACCACTGTATAACCATTGATCCCAAGGACACCACCGTCTCCATTGACCTTCAGGCCAAGGAAGCTGAATCTTGGGCAAGTACAGGAACACCTTGGAGCTTCTCATCCACAGGGACCTTACACCAACCAGGAGTTTTACTCTACCCACACTCCAGGCTGAACATACACGCCTGCAAACGTGCGCCGCAAACTTGTAGAGGGGACCGAAATGTTCCCTGCGTTTAGCCACTGTCACCCTCCCTTCCCCCAGCCTGCTGCCCCCTTCCCAAGGTCGGACGTGTACTACCCACCGAAGCATGCCCCGTCGTGGCCGCAGGGGAATCTCCATCAGCAGATGGGCCAAGCGGATCAATGCATCAGTGGAATATAGCAGTGGAGGGGAAGGGTATTGGCTGTGCACTAATGGGGGAATGATGGCTGGAGAACGCACTGCATTAGTTAGTTCCCTGCCTCCTGGCACCTGGGTTGGAAAAATAAGTTGCAGTTCTGTACACAGGGATGAATGCCACCTGAGTCCTGCTCACGGCAGACCTGCCTAAATTGATGGATTCATTACGTTACGTTTCAATTTTTATTTGTATGCAGTGGTACCTCGGGTTAAGTACTTAATTCATTCCAGAAGTCGAGTGGAAGATGGAAAGATCTCCAAAGACATGTTCTATGGCAGGGGTCAGCAACCTTTTTCAGCAGGGGGCCGGTCCACTGTCCCTCAGACCATGTGGTGGGCCAGACTATATTTTGGGAGAAAAAATGAACAAATTCCTAAGCCCCAGAAATAACCCAGAGATGCATTTTAAATACAGTGGCACCTCGGGTTAAGAACTTAATTCGTTCCGGAGGTCCGTTCTTAACCTGAAACCGTTCTTAACCTGAAGCACCACTTTAGCTAATGGGGACTCCTGCTGCTGCCACACCACCAGAGCCCGATTTCTGTTCTAATCCTGAAGCAAAGTTCTTAACCTGAAGCACTATTTCTGGGTTAGCGGAATCTGTAACCTGAAGCGTCTGTAACCTGAAGCGTATGTCACCCGAGGTACCACTGTACCGCCTTTCTGTATGACTCTACACAAGGTGGCTTGCAAGCCGAAGAAACAACAAAGATAACTTTCAATAAAATGGTTGTTTCCAAGAGAGTGGAGCTCTAAGCTATAGCTTGTTTTGCTTATATGTAAATCCGGCACTGGACTCTGTTTCCAGGCACTGCGGTCGTCTGCAGGGGATTCCCCCGTAGCAGGGCTGATGCTGCCAGCCTTGATGTCACGTTGGGAGACATCTTTGTAAAACAGAGTTAGTCTGCTAACAGGCCTGAAGCCAGTTAGTTCCCCATAGAACAGGGGTAGGCAGTCAAAGGCCCGTGGGCTGGATGTGGCCCAATTGCCTTTTCAATCTGGCCCACGGACAATCTGGGAATCAGTGTCTTTTTACATGAGTAGAATGTGTCCTTTTATTTAAAATGCATCTCTAGGTTATTTGTGGGGCCTGCCTGGTGTTTTTAAATGAGTAGAATGTGTGCTTTTACAGTGGTACCTCGGGTTACAGATGCTTCAGGTTACAGACGCTTCAGGTTACAGACTCCACTAGCCCAGAAATAGTACCTTGGGTTAAGAACTTTGCTTCAGGATGAGAACAGAAATAGTGCAGCTGTAGCGTGGTGGCAGTGGGAGGCCCCATTAGCTAAAGTGGCGTCTCAGGTTAAGAACAGTTTCAGGTTAAGAACGGACCTCCAGAACGAATTAAGTTCTTAACCCAAGGTACCACTGTATATAAAATGCATCTCTGGGTTATTTCTGGGGCTTAGGAATTTGTTCATTTTTTCTCCCAAAATATAGTCTGGCCCACCACACGGTCTGAGGGACAGTGGACCGGCCCCCTGCTGAAAAAGGTTGCTGACCCCTGCCATAGAACATGTCTTTGGAGATCTTTCCATCTTCCATTCTGTGGACCAAGCCAGAGTAGAAACGCCTGAGACAGGAGGGGTGTGAACATGCTGGAAATGTGGGAGAGCACATCTTTCTTTGAGACACTGCCCTGCCATGTGACGCCCAAAACCTCCAAACATGGTACTTACAGAAGGTATCGAGGCATAAAAATACATACGACTGTGAAAACAAAGCATTGCGTTAGGGGAAAACACTGCAAAATGGTTTACGTATATTTAGGCCACATTGCATACGAAATTATTTGTTTGTTTGTTTGTTTGTTTGTTTGTTTGTTTGTTTGTTTGTTTGTTTGATTTATATACCACCGTATACCCAGAGGTCTCGGGGCGGTTCACAGAACAAAATCAAAATATAAAACCACAAAATAAAAAATAAAAATAACAACCCAATAACTCCCTTCCCCCCCCCCCGCCCCATTTAAAAAGGGCATGGAATGTGTCTATTCAGAGAAAGTCGCTCTAAAATGCTGGTAAATTTTCAAGGAAACTTTTTGTCGTCGCTGCAAACCTCTGTGGAAATGTGCAGAACCTGAACTCGAGACTGGGAAAAACCCGAAAAACTGACAGGAGCTGAAACTGACAGGTTCATGCATCCCCGGTCCTGAGTTTCCCGTCATTTGGCTTCTCTGGGTAACCTTGTTTGAATATTGTGCGCGATCTCTGTTTGTCTGGGTCATGCCTCCTGCTTTTCCTAAACTAACCAAATCAGAGCTGGACCATAAAGAAGGCTGACCGCTGAAGAATGGATGCTTTTGAATTCTAGTGCTGGAGGAGACTCTTGAGAGTCCCATGGACTGCAAGAAGATCAAACCGATCCATTCTGAAGGAAATCAGCCCTGAGTGCTCACTGGAAGGACCAGATCCTGAAGCTGAGGCTCCAGTACTTTGGCCACCTCATGAGAAGAGAAGACTCCCTGGAAAAGACCCTGATGTTGGGAAAGATGGAGGGCACAAGGAGAAGGGGATGACAGAGGGTGAGATGGTGGGAAAGTGTTCTGGAAGCTACGGACATGAGTTTGACCAAACTGTGGGAGGCAGTGGAAGACAGGAGTGCCTGGCGTGCTCTGGTCCATGGGGTCACAAAGAGTCGGACACGACTAAACAACAACAACAAACCAAATCAGGGACTTTTCCCTGACAAACAGAGATACCTGGATCTCCTGGACTAGAGTCGCAAACGGAGCAAAAATAGGGGGGCACCTGAGAGGAAAATAGCCCTCCCCCTCCCACAAATCCTGGCCTCTTGATGGGAGGAACTGTCCAGAGTAACGTATATTGACGTGAAATTGACAAGGCCCAGAGGCCAGCCAGAGAGGAGGACAGAAGATCGAACCTTTATTGATCAGGATAATTTGGCTCCAAGGGCACTGAGGGATGGGGCTGGGGAGTAGTTAATGGGAACACGGACACGTGTGTGGCAGTGGGGCTGGAGCCCCTCGATGGGGAGACACCCCACCCCACTGTGCCGGGGGGGGGGGCAGCAGGACATGGTTATAAAGTGAGCTCAGGGAAAGGGAATTGTCAGATCGCCAGCATCCTTCGCGCAGCCCATCCATCGCTCAGGTAAGGCGCCGAGAGCTATGGGAGGTTTTTTGAATCTTCTGCGGACAGACGGTTGAAGGGGGAGGGAAAAGGTTCGCAGAGATCCCTCCATTAAGCCCTACCTTGGCTCCACCCTAGAGGAGCACCAGGCGTCAGATTCTGGTGGATCGGAACATTTTCCCGGGCTAGTTCACTTTTATAATTGCTGCCGGTATTGTCGCCGTCATTTATTAAATCATTTAATGGCTTGCCTGCCCTCCGACAACAGGTCCCAGGGAAGGTTGCGGCAGTTTTTTAAAAGCAGGATTAAAAACAGTTGTTTTATTTCGGACTTGTTTTCTGCGTTTCATGGGATCGCAGAATTGTAGCATGGGCAGGCCCCCCCAGGGGGGCATCTAGTCCTTTTTTTTAAAAAAAATATTTATTAGAATTTTACAAAATGAAAAAAAGAAAAAAGAAAAATACAAAGTAAAAATAGATTAAAAACAATTCCATCTTTCCATCACTTTCTTTCATTTGCTTATTTCCCGGACCTCCTCACACCTCCCTTTTTGTATTCCAGTTCAATTTGTTAGTTCAGCAAATCCTTTCCATCTTTGTTTATCCTAATCTTTAATCTTAAAATAATGTAACATTAAATTTTTGTCTATTAATAGTCCTTTTTTTTCATACTCCTTATAGCATTATAGCTAAAAACCACATAACTTTTCATCCAACATCATTCTAACATTCATTAATTTTACAATATTTCTGTAGATAGTCTTTAAATTTCTTCCCATCTTCTTCCACCGACTCTTCTCCCTGGTCTCGGATTCTGCCGGTCATTTCTGCCAATTCCATGTAGTCCATCACCTTCATCTGCCATTCTTCCAGGGTGGGTAGATCTTGTGTCTTCCAATGCTTTGCAATAAGTATTCTTGCTGCTGTCGTGGCGTACATAAAGAAAGTTCTATCCTTCTTTGGCACCAATTGGCCGACAATGCCCAGGAGAAAAGCCTCTGGTTTCTTCAGTGTCCAACACCCTGCAGTGCAGGAATTGCAACTGACAGGTGGCCATGCAACCTGTTTAAAAACCTCCAAGGAAGGAGAGTTCATCGCCTTCATATACCCAACTTTCTCTCTCTCTCTCTGGGGGGCTCAAGGTGATGTAGGTGGTTCTCCCCCCCCCCATTCAATCCTCACAACGACCCTGAAAGGTAGGTTAGGCTAAGAGGCAGAAACTGGCCCAGGGAGCTTCGTGGGCCAAGCGGGGATTTGAACTCCCCCAAGCCCTGGTCTGATGCTCTAACCACTATTATTATTATTATTATTATTATTATTATTATTATTATTATTATTAATACCCCACCCTCCCCAGCCAAGACCAGGCTCAGGGTGGCTAACATACAATAATAAAAACAAGTTGATTAAAATACAACTTAAAAAACAAGATTAAAATACAACATTAAAACATTAAAGTGCAGCCTCATCACAGGAGGAGAAAGGGAAAAACGAAAGAGAGGGAGGGAATCAAATTGGCTCCAAGCCAAAGGCCAGGCGGAACAACTCTGTGTCTTACAGGCCCTGCGGAAAGAAATCAGATCCTGCAGGGCCCTTGTCTCATGAGGCAGAGCGTTCCACCAGGCCGGAGCCAGTGCTGAAAAGGCCCTGGCTCTGGTTGAGGCTAATCTGACTTCCTTAGGGCCCGGGACCTCTAGGGTGTTGCTAGAGGTCTATGTTCACTATGCCATGCTGTCGCTCTTACAATCACAGTACTAGGAAGAGACTTGCAGGGTCAGTCTCAGGCAGAGACTGTCGGAGGCTGTGATGTGCCCCTGAATGCCAGTTGCTGGGAAGAGTTGGTCCTGGGCTCGGACGCTGCTTTTGAGCTTCCTTTGGGCACCGGGTTGACCACTGGAGGAGCAGGATTCTGGGCTGGGTGGGCCATTGGCTTGATCCAGCAGCCAGGCTCTCCTTACATTCTTAAGGGTGCTTCAAATTACCTGCTTCCAATACTTTAAAAAAAAAAAAACTTTTTAATGGGAATAATAATAATAATACAGTGGTACCTCGCAAGACAAGTGCCTCCCAAGACGGAAAACTCGCAAGACGAAAGGGTTTTTTGTTTTTTGAGCTGCTTCGCAAGACGATTTTCCCTATAGGCTTGCTTCGCAAGACGGAAACGTCTTGCAAGTTTGTTTCCTTTTTCTGAACACCGTTAATACAGTTGCGACTTGACTTCGAGGAGCAACTCATAGCACGCGGTGTGGTAGCCTTTTTTGAGGTTTTTAAAGCTTTTTGAGGTTTTTGAAGCTTTTCCAAAACTTTCCCGACACCGTGCTTCGCAAGACGAAAAAAATCGCAGGACGACAAAACTCGCGGAATGAATTAATTTCGTCTTGCGAGGCACCACTGTGATTATTTTATTTATTTATTTATTTATTTATTTATTTATTTATTTATTTATTTATACATACCCCGCCCATCTGGCTGGATTTCCCCAGCCACTCTGGGCGGCTTCCAACAAAACACTAAAATACAATAACCTATTAAACATTAAAAGCTTCCCTAAACAGGGATACCAAGAGATCATGCAGAGTGGCTGGGGCGACTCACTTAGATGGACAGGGTACAATTCTTATTCTTATTCTTATTCTTATTCTTATTCATATGATCTGCCACTAGGCTATGTTCCCTTTGCTAGCTGGAGACTGTAGGCAGGGCTATCCATCTTTTTAAAAAATAAATAAAATCACATTGATAGTGCAGGCCACAGAAAAGAAATCCTGGGGTTGAATCTGGAGGACTGCATGCCTGCTCTACTGCCAACTGGCTCTGTCTCTTTGTTAGTGCTCTGGATCCCCTGGACGGATGTGAGATCCCCCAGATCAGGATTGATCCCCACCTAGGCATTGCCCCCTGTAACCATCCTTCTGGTTTTCTGGGCTTCCCTCCTGCCTCTCTTAGCGATGCGGATGGCATTGTGGTCTAAACCACAGAGCCTAGGGCTTGCCGATCAGAAGGTTGGCGGTTCGAATCCCCACGACGGGGTGAGCTCCTGTTGCTCGGTCCCTGCTCCTGCCAACCTAGCAGTTCGAAAGCACACCAGTGCAAGTAGATAAATAGGTACCATTGTGGCGGGAAGGTAAACGGTGTTTCCGTGCGCTGCTCTGGTTTGCCAGAAGCGGCTTAGTCATGCTGGCCACATGACCCGGAAGCTGTACGCCAGCTCCCTCGGCCAATAAAGCAAGATGAGTGCCGCAACCCCAGAGTCGGTCACAACTGGACCTAATGGTCAGGGTTCCCTTTACCTTTTACCTGCCTCTCTAGCCCTGTCCTCATCCCAGTGCTGGGGCAAGAAGTGGAAAAGACACTCCTATCTGGGCACACCTGCTCTGTGATCTCCGACAGTTCGATGCCCATTCAATCGGTCATGGCGTCTGGCAACAGCTCTGCATTTTGAGCCTGAAGACGTCTTGTTGAACTCCAGCTTCCATCATCCCTGACTGTCTGGGATCTTATGGGAGCTGGAGTGCAAGCGCATGTCTTGATGTGCATGAATATCTTTCTCTTGTAGTAGAGCTGGAAGGGACCATGTGGTCATCTGGTCCAACCCCCTGCAATGGAGGACTCTCTTGCCCAACGTGGGCAACTCGAACCCATGACCCTAAGATAAATTACCGCACGGTGTGACTCTGATGCACGTTTTATTTTCTGTCTCCTTCTGCAGACCTCTCCGCACCCCTGTGACGTCATTCAGGGCCCGTCGTCTCAGCCAGAGACCCACCCGCCTCCCCTGCTTCTGTCTGATATGTTTGATATTAGGTTGTTCTACTGGGAAACCAACTAAATATCAAACATATTCTTACAGCGCCAGGGTTGTTTCGACACCCATCGGAGCCGCAGCTTGGACCAGCACACAGGCGATTCTGATGTCTTCAGCTTCTTGGTTGCTCTCCCTTTCCTTGGGCTTAACCGATGATCCCCCTGGTGTCCATTGGGTTGGATAGGACAGAAGCCAGGGAGCTCAACAGCAGGTGGCGCCAGAGCCAATAGCAGGCTGAGCCCAATAATTGAAGTTTTGCTCCCATCCTCTTTTGGGGGTCAATTGGAGGGAACAACAATCTTTTTTGTCGTTGTCTTTTAAAAGGAAAAATAATATTATTTTTTAAGGGAGGGAGGACATGTAATGGAGTCGGCCAGAGGAGGGCATGGCTGGCAGATTGGAACTCTGAATAGATGCACTCTGCGCTGCAATGTTTGATTGCAAGTTCCGCTGTGGAAAATGGGGTAGGGAAGGAATCGAGTAGCCTGCTGGCTGGCTGGCACCCTGAACACTCGGCAGTATTTGATTGTAAGTTCCCCTTACAAGGGGTGTCAGGGTACAGTTCTCTGTTTAAAGGGCTGCGCATCCAAATGTGGTTTAAAAAGACAGAGCCCTAGGAAAGTGGAGGAGAGAGCCTTGAAGTTGCCTTGAGGTCACCTGCTCATCATCTTCCCACTATATTCCTATTGAAATTATTGCATTTTTTCCTGAAAGTTACACCTATAGATATATATCAGCATATGTGAACTTTGCGAAAATCTCTTGTTTTTGTTTGTTTTGATGGTGTGTAAGCGGGTATGGGACACAGGTGGCGCTGTGGGCTAAACCACAGAGCCTAGGGCTTGCTGATCAGAAGGTCGGCAGTTCGAATCCCCACGACGGGGTGTGCTCCCGTTGCTCGGTCCCTGCTCCTGCCAACCTAGCAGTTCGAAAGCACGTCAAAGTGCAAGTAGATAAATAGGTACCACTCTGGCGGGAAGGTAAACGGCCTTTCCGTGCGCTGCTCTGGTTTGCCAGAAGCGGCTTAGTCATGCTGGCCACATGACCCGGAAGCTGTACGCCGGCTCCCTCGGCCAATAAAGCGAGATGAGGGCCGCAACCCCAGAGTCAGTCACGACTGGACCTAATGGTCAGGGGTCCCTTTACCCTTTACCTTTAAGCGGGTATCAGAAAACAGAGATTGTCCCTGGTATAATAAATTGATTGCCTACACTGCAAGGAGGGAGGTACTGGGAGGGACAAGGTTTCTCGAAGGGAGCAACGGGTAAAGTACTTCCTAGGAGTTCGGCTGGCCAGAGCCCACGGGAGGAGTAGAACAGGAAGAAGAAATTAATTCAAAGACACTGAGGACTAGAAACTTAAATATGATTTGGCCCTGGTGAATAGCAGCCCGTCTGCCCGTCTTAATGATGCCTGCCCCCTTGCTGAGGTTTAGGTTGCAGGCTGAAGAGGGCAGCTATTACCCGTGGCAGCCGGGGCATTGTCTAAGCAAGCGGGGGCATTTTGGGGACACAAGAAAGGTTGGCATCTCACCACCTGTCGATGCCGGGATTGAATAACGGAATGCGAGCGGCAGCCTTGAATAAAAAGTGACAGAGCCTCTCGGCTCCCTGCAGCCTCGCTTGCCAGGCACAGAGGGCGGTGAACGGTGAGGAATTGTTCCGGGGCTATTTAAAGAAATAGGATAGCATATCAGCGGGACAAAAGACCGGGAACAAGATCTGGTGGGCGGTGGCGGCTTGGGCACTGGGGACATCGCGGCTGGCTACTGACCTTACCAGCTCGGGCCTGCAGCCTCAGCGTGAAGAGATAGAGGCAGGAGAATGAGATTGGAGAGAAAGGGGAATGTTCCTGAGCGGACTGTACCACTTCAAGGCTACGGGTGCAGGAATCTGGGCCCCTCCAGACGACATCACGATTATGGAGCACTCACCGTATTTTTCACTCTATAAGACGCACTTTTCCCCTCCTAAGAAGTAAGGGGAAATGTGTGTGCGTCTTATGGAGCGAATGCAGGCGGGAGGCTCTGCTCAGCGCTCCCTTTAAAGAGCCGCGTGGAGCGTGTGTGTGGCTCTTGGGGGGTTTTCCCCGAGGAGGGAGAAGGGCTGCCCCTAAGAGCCTCACACACGCTCCACAAGCACTTTAAAGGGAGCACGGCTCTTGGGGGAGCCTTCCTCCCGCTGCCCAGGAGAGGCTGCGCGCAGCTATCCCATAAGCCAGGACAGCAAGAGGCTATCCCAGAAGCCAGATCCCTCTTGCTGTTCTGGCTTCTGGGATTCAGAATATTTTTTCTTCTTCTTTTCCTCCTCCAAAAACTAGGTGCGCCTTATGGTCTGGTGCATCTTATAGAGCGAAAAATACGGTATTTCGGTCTGCTCACATCATGCTTACACAGAGGTTACACCAGAACACGAGAAGAGCCTGGCTGGATCAGACCAGTGGCTCATCTACCCCAGCCTCCTGGTCTCAGATGGAAAACCTGCCAGCAGGATCCAACCCCCTCCTGTGGCTTCTGGTATTCAGAAACATCGCTTGTAGCCATCGATAGCCTTTTCTTCCATGAATTTGTCCAGTCCTCTTTTTATAGCCTCCCAAGTTGGCGGCCATCTTTGCGTCCAGTGGGAGTGAGTTCCACAGTTTAACAAAGAAGGACTTTCTTTTATCTGCCCTGAATCTTCCAGCTTTCAGCTTCTTGAGTTCTAGCGTCCTGAGAGAGAGAGAGAGAGAGAGAGAGAGAGAGAGAGAGAGAGAGAGAAGCTTCTTGCTATCCACTTTCTCTAGTCTATGCACTAGGACAGGCATCCGCAAACTCGGCCCTCGAGATGTTTTGGGACTACAACTCCCATCATCCCTAGCTAACAGGACCAGTGGTAAGGGATGATGGGACTTGTAGTCCCAAAAACATTTGGATGGCCACGTTTGGGGGTGCCTGCACTACGAGGAAAAGGAGTACAAAAATGTCTTTATTAGCATGAATTTGCACCGAATAATAGTTGTTCTTGTGCTTGCAAGCATTCTGGGGCCATCTGTGAGAACAGGATGGTGGACTAGTTGGGCCATTCTCCTAATCCAGCAGGCTTTTACTATGTCCTTAGTTCCAGATGTGTGCGAATATGGTTCCCTACTTGCTGGTAGGGAAGGGCACTCAGCACATGCTCAGAGATGGTCTCCTCTCCAGCTGTTGAAAAAAATGTACAGCACATCGACTTAGGATTCAAGCAGGCGCGTGTGAGAGAGACCAGGCACATCAAATCCCACATTTCTAGGGACTCGGAAACTGCCCCTGAGGATTATGACATCCTAACTAGGCACCCCCAAATTCCAAAAAGTCAAGTTTCTGGTCCTCAGGATTTCCTGGCGTTGCTCTTTCAAGCACCTTTGTCAGGTGTGAGTCGTTGATTGGACTGTAGCCTACGAAGAGTAAATGTAATGAACAGGACCAACATTGTTCTGTTATTTATTTGATTTCTTTATTGCATTCCTAGCCTGCCTTTTTCTCCAAGACGGCGTACATGGTTCTCCTCCTCCTCAGTTAATCCATGCAACAACCCTACAAGTAAGGTGATGTTGAGAGGCAGCGACTGGGGATAGCTCATATTTTTAAAAAACAACCGCTGTGAAAATGCTTTTAAAAAATGTTTTAAAATATATATGGAATTTGCCATTAGCTTACCAGCGCCATCTAGTGTCACATTTGTAGAATGCACTTAAAATGTTATATTTGCAGCAAGGTAAAGGTACCCCTGCCCGTAGGGGCCAGTCTTGGCAGACTCTAGGGTTGTGCGCCCATCTCACTCAAGAGGCCGGGGGCCAGCGCTGTCCGGAGACACTTCCGGGTCACGTGGCCAGCGTGACATCGCTGCTCTGGTGAGCCAGAGCCGCACACGGAACGCCGTTTACCTTCCCGCTAATAAGCGGTCCCTATTTATCTACTTGCACCTGGGGGTGCTTTCGAACTGCTAGGTTGGCAGGCGCTGGGACCGAACAACGGGAGTGCACCCCGTCGCGGGGATTCGAACCGCCGACCTTTCGATTGACAAGCCCTAGGCGCTGAGGCTTTTACCCACAGCGCCACCTGCGTCCCAAGTTTGCAGCAGTATAGCTGAGTCCCAAATATCTGGGTCCTGAGCCCCACGTTGGGCAAAAGATTCCTTCATTGCAGGGGGTTCAAGTAGATCACCCACGTGGACCCTATGATTCTGTGATTCTGGCTCGAGGTGACATTCAACGACAGCTTCCTGGCCACAATTCTGGGGGTGGAGGGATTCGAACCTTGCTCTCCCCCAGGCCCTAGTCCAACTCTCAAACCGCTACACTACATCACACACTCAGTTATGAGTTGGCAAAAACCCACCAACAGTATGCTCAGTGCTGCTTCTTTTTCACCAGGGTTGGGGACTGATCCTGGTAACTGAGAGATTGGTTTGTGAATACCAGTTGCTGGATATCGCAGGAGGGGAAAGGGCATTTGTCAAGGGTCAGCAGACTTTTTCAGTAGGAGGCCTGTCCACTGTCCCTCCGACCTTGTGGGGGCCGGACTATATTTTGGAAAAAATAATAATGAACGAATTCCTACGCCCCACAAATAACCCAGAGATGCATTTTAAATAAAAGGACACATTCTACTCATGTAAAAATGCACTGATTCCCAGACCGTCCGCAGGCCAGATTGAGAAGGCGATTGGGCCGGATCCGGCCCCCAGGCCTTAGTTTGCCTACCCATGGCGTTTGTGCTTGGAACCTGCCTGCAGGTTTCCTGTTTTGTACTTCGAGAACAGGATACTGGACCAGGTGGGGGCATTAGCCTGATCCAGGAAAACTCACCTGATGTTCCGACGCCTCCTGTGCCTTGAGGTGGTCCCTTCCAGGGGGTCTCCCTTGCGCTTTAAACCTTCCATCCTTGGTTTCTGGCCTCACTGCCTTGCGGGGGACAAGCGACAAGAGGACCCAGGCATCCTAGGCTGGTCGTCTGGCACCGCTCAGTCCTCGTCTATTGCACTCACCCTGCGGGGCTGCCTTTGCTGGCACCTGTGTGAAAAGCTAAAGGAAGGCTTTGTCTCAGAGCTGCGGGACCAGAGATTTACAGAAGATTGGAAGAAGTATATGAATTACTTGAAGAGCAACTGTAATCAACAAATTACGCTAGTAGGACTACAAGAAGTTTTGTAAGGAGAAATAGACGAAGCGTTACAAAGTAGAAAAAGATAGAGATACTGGTTATGAGTTTGAAATGTCATAGGGAAAATAAGAAAGGCATACTAAGAGATTAGATTGGAAAATTTTCAGACAGGACTGATGGAAGTCAAAAAAATTTTGAATAAGATGTAAAAGTATGTTTACCATATTTTTCGCTCTATAAGACGCACTTTCCCCCTCCTAAAAAGTAAGGGGAAATGTGTGTGCATCTTATGGAGTGAATGCACGCTGCGCAGCTATCCCAGAAGCCAGAACAGCAAGAGGGATCGCTGCTTTCACTGCATAGCGATCCCTCTTGCTGTTCTGGCTTCTGGGATTCAGAATATTTGTTTTCTTGTTTTCCTCCTCCAAAAACTAGGTGTGTCTTATGGTCTGGTGCGTCTTATAGAGCGGAAAAAACGGTAATTGCTGTTGAAAATGATATGTTAAAAAACTAATAATTTTTATATATACAGTGGTACCTCGGGTTAAGTACTTAATTCGTTCCGGCGGTCCGTTCTTAACCTGAAACTGTTCTTAACCTGAAGCACCACTTTAGCTAATGGGGCCTCCTGCTGCCGCCACGCCGCCGGAGCACGGTTTCTATTCTTATCCTGAAGCAAAGTTCTTAACCTGAAGCACTATTTCTGGGTTAGCGGAGTCTGTAACCTGAAGCGTATGTAACCCGAGGTACCACTGTATATTATATATATATATATATATATATAAAGGTAAAGGTACCCCTGCCCATACGGGCCAGTCTTGACAGACTCTAGGGTTGTGCGCCCATCTCACTCTATAGGCCGGGGGCCAGCGCTGTCCGCAGACACTTCCGGGTCACGTGGCCAGCGTGACAAGCTGCATCTGGCGAGCCAGCGCAGCACACGGAACGCCGTTTACCTTCCCGCTAGTAAGCGGTCCCTATTTATCTACTTGCACCCGGGGGTGCTTTCGAACTGCTAGGTTGGCAGGCGCTGGGACTGAGCGACAGGAGCGCACCCCGCAGCGGGGATTCGAACCGCCAACCTTTCGATCGGCAAGTCCTAGGCACTGAGGCTTTAACCCACAGCGCCACCCGCATCCCTATATATATATACACACACACACACACACACACACACACACACACACACACATGCATATACACATACACATACACATATACATATATATACACACACACACATATATATATATAGAAAAGCTAAGGGAAAGGGGTGGGTGAGTGACGGGGGGGCGGGTGTCCTCTTTGCTGGAACAAAGCAGCCTTCAACCCCCTCCCCTTCTTCTGCCACTTTTGGGGCTTTCTATTAGTGGTACTCAGCTGTTCCCCTAGGGAGGCCAAATATGGCCACAGCTCATCACGAAGCAAAAAATAAAAAAACAAAAGGACGCCTCTCCCAGGTCTTCTCCCCAGCACTGCCACCACCGCAAGGCAGTGCCAGGGCAATGGAGGGGGTTATTTTGGACCCAATTGGAGCCGGCCCTAGTAAGCCACAGGTCCCCCTGCCCCACCTTCCGGCCAGCTGGCAGGGAGGACGACTATAAAGGGCCGAGGGGCAGGGAGGAGAAGGAGCAGGCTTTCGAAGGCAGCGCCGAGGTCCGCTCAGGGTGCCCCCCGGGTCTGCTTTGTGCCAGCCAGGTCCTCTCGGCGCGCTCCCCATTCCTACTTGCACGGATAGCTCTTCGCTCCACCGACTGCCGCCATGGAAGCCATCAAGAAAAAGATGCAGATGCTCAAACTGGACAAGGAAAACGCCCTGGACCGGGCGGAGCAGGCCGAGGCAGAGCAGAAGCAGGCGGAAGAGAGGAGCAAGCAGGTGGGCAGCCGCTGGGCTCGGCTGTGTGTGCTGGGGGGCGGGGAGGAGCTTTGTGGTAGGGTCCTGGATTCGAATTCTGCCTTAGCTCGTCACGGATACCCTCAAGTCAATCGGTCTGGTTTCTGTTTTCCCCCAGTCACTCTAGATCAGGCATGGCCAAACTCGGCCCTCCAGATGTTTCGGAACTACAGCTCCCATCATCCCTGACCGCTGGTCCTGTTGGCTAGGGATGATGGGAGTTGTAGTCCCGAAACATCTGGAGGGCCGAGTTTGGCCATGCCTGCTCTGGTTGATCCTTGTGGTCCCTTCCGACTTCTGTGATTCGATGGTGTCTGGCGCTGATGGGAACTGGAGTCCAGAAACATATGGAGTGATATGGACTCCCCATCCTCGCTTTATATCTCTGGAGGTGCATTTCACATGTGGTCCCTGATGGGTTGGAACAGGGCTGGCTTGCAAGTGGGGATCCTGCGGCCCTCCAGATGTTGAGGAACTACGAATCCCATCATCCCTGACTGTTGGCCACCGCAGCTGATAGACCCTGGCATCCAACAACACCAGTTTTTGCTTCGGCTTCAAAAAAATAAAATTGAAAAATTAAAAATTGGGCTGTTCTCCATTTTCAAAGCAGCAATTTCTTATTTGGTTTTCATAAATATGGGATCGATGGAAAGTGGGACCTAAAAATTTGGGGTTTCTGCTGTAAAGGCAACCTACACAGAGAAATGAATGGTCTTAGTGATCATGGCCATTTATATCAATGGGTCTACTCTGTGTAGTGCTGTCATTGGCTACATATGAGATTGGACCACAAGGTCCTATTGACAACTAAGCCTCCAGCATTCCTTTTAAATTGCAGAGTTCCATCCCGGATCATGTGGACTAAATGCTGCAGAGGAGCCCCTGAGCACGTGCAGAGTGCTTGTCCATCTAATGTTTGCCTGAGGTCCCCTTACCTTAATTCCAGGTTGGCTCTGATGGCGGTTACCCACCGGCAAGAGAATTGCACTCTGCATATGTTCAGAGGGCCTTTCCCCTTGAGTTAGCACAACTCAGAGCTCACCTCCCTGTGTGTGTCAGATGGACCAGCCACTGTGTGCCCCCGACTTGATCAGCAGCATGGGGAAATGCGCTCTGCGTACGCTCAGAGGTCTGGCCGACCGTTCACTGAAAAGACTCCTAAAGCCAAATTCCTGAACTGAAAATAGTTGCAGGGAGTCCTCATCGCTCAGCAGTACAGGAAGAGGCCTCTGCGTACGTATATTATTTACGGTATTTCTTGCATCTATATATCCCACCTATTTATCCAACGAGCTCAAGGTGGTTATTGCCTTCCACATTTAACAATAACCCTGCGAGGTAGGTTAGGCTGAGAGGCAGTGAGTTGCAGTGGTTAACCCCCAGCACAGACTAAACCTTCGCACTCACCTCTCCCCACCTGCGTTGGTCGGTTTTGGATGAGTTTATAGGAACGGAGAAAGAAGGTGAGGATGATGAAGGGCAGAAAGAATCTGGGACCGGCTTGGCTCCTTTCTCCAGAGAGTTCCAGTTTCACATTCCTTACGCTTGACAAAGTCTTGGCAAACAAAGGAAGGAAGGGCTGGCTGGGTGGGTGGAATTGGTGCTGGTGCCTGCCCGCCCCGTGATCAGGATGGCTTCAGGGTGACCAAACAGCTGACAATAGGGGAGAGAAAGGGGGCATGTGAGGATGGGCGTGTTATATTCTGCATTTCCAGACAGGCATGAGATTCCCCATCACACACAGCAGGGAGCTGGGTCAGAACAGAAGAGCGTCCCGGGGTGTGTGTGTCTCAAACCAAAGCATCCTGCGCACCCCCTCTCCTACACATCCGCCAATCAGATGTCTCCAGGAAGCCCACAAGTGGGGCATGAGAGCAACAGCGCCTCCAGGCGGCTTGTTCTCAGAATCGAGGATGCAAAGGTAGACTGCCACCGTAGGTGGAGGTTCTGCGTGGCATCCCAGACTACTCGAGATCAGAGTGGAACCATTGAAGTTAATGGTTCTCTCCTTCCACTCTGCCACTGCCCTCTCTCTCTCTCTCTGAGAAACCATCTCTCTCTCACAGCTCATAGCTCAGTCGGTAGAGCGCGAGGCTCTTGATCTCAGGAGTTGTGTGGGTTCAAGCGCCGCATTGGGCAAAAGATACCTGCATCTCCCTGAGTCATTTTGTTTTCATCCAGGCTTCATTCTCTAAGGTGTGCAAGCTAACCCCTTGGAAGGGAAGGGAATAACGTGGTGTTGAGCTTAGAAAATACAGAAAGACAAATACAGTGGTACCTCGGGTTAAGTACTTAATTCGTTCCGGAGGTCCGTTCTTAACCTGAAACTGTTCTTAACCTGAAGCACCACTTTAGCTAATGGGGCCTCCTGTTGCTGCCACGCCACCGGAGCACAATTTCTGTTCTCATCCTGAAGCAAAGTTCTTAACCTGAAGCACTATTTCTGGGTTAGCGGAGTCTGTAACCTGAAGTGTATGTAACCTGAAGCGTATGTAACCCGAGGTACCACTGTATTTTCAAATCTGAAAGTTGACAGCTATGTACTTGACGAGCTGTGGCTCCCCCCCCCCCCAAGAATCCTGGGAACTGTAGTTTGTTAAGGGAGCGGAGAGGGGTTAGGAGACCCTTAACAATCTACGGTTCCCAGGATTCTTTGATGGAAGCCATTGACTTTTAAAGCAGAATACGAGCTCTTTCAATGTGTGCTGCGTATGCGACTAGGTTGCTCAAACCGGTTTGCGATGCAGCCGGCTCTGCTATCGGGCAGTCCCATCCGGAGCAAAGGTCTGTTAAAATACGGACTTGTGTTCCTACATGCCCAGGTTAGACTGAAGACGAAATGGGGGGGAAGAAAAGGGTTTTGTCGGCAGGAGGAATGTCTAGGACGCCAGAGATTGCGTGTTGTTTTGACCTTGCCTGGAGGCAGGGCAGAAGAGATCAAGTTATGTTTCATGTCTGTTCAGGCTGGAAGAGCAAAGGGAATTTAGAGATGGGGGGATTCTCTCTATCTGTGCTTTGAGAAGCCTCTCATGGTATCCTTGTAAGGCGATGAGGAACTATGGCGGGGAGGCGGGGGTAGAGAGGGAGAGAGGAACACCCGAACCAGTTGCAGAAACTGGAAATTATTGTATAAAGTCCCTTCCACTCTGTTGGGCCGCAGAACCCTCTGAAAGGAACACAGCGCTGGACATTTAAAGAGACAGTGTGGTGTAGTGGTTAGTGGGAGAGACCAGGGTTCGAATAACCCGCTTGGCCGTGGAGCACCCTGGGTGTGAGCTCGGGCCTAGTCGCTCGCTTGCAGCCTGACCCACTTTGCAGGGTTGTTGTGGGGGTTGGCCGATGAGGAGCAGCAAGACGTGTGCCACCTCAAGCTCCTTGTAGGGGAAGGTGGGGCAGAAATGAGGTGAATCAACAGGTAGGTAAATAACTGGTAAGCAAAGCAGTATTGCAGTACAGTAAGCTTGCAGCCAGGGGACGCGGGTGGTGCTGTGGGTAAAAGCCTCAGCGCCTAGGGCTTGCCGATCGAAAGGTCGGCGGTTCGAATCCCCGCGGCGGGGTGCGCTCCCGCTGCTCGGTCCCAGCGCCTGCCAACCTAGCAGTTCGAAAGCACCTTCGGGTGCAAGTAGATAAATAGGGACCGCTTACTAGCGGGAAGGTAAACGGCGTTTCCGTGTGCGGCTCTGGCTCGCCAGAGCAGCGATGTCACGCTGGCCACGTGACCTGGAAGTGTCTGCGGACAGCGCTGGCCCCTGGCCTCTTGAGTGAGATGGGCGCACAACCCCAGAGTCTGTCAAGACTGGCCCATACGGGCAGGGGTACCTTTACCTTTACCTTAAGCTTGCAGCCTTATTACCTGGGAGTAAGCAACATTAACATACGGAGACATACAAGTATACAGTTGTACTATAAAGCTTACTATCCTCTTCACATAATTAAGCAAAGAATGACATTTCCAGGTAAATATGGATCTGGATATGGAAGGTTGACCTAGGTCAGGGGTCTGCAACCTTTAAGACAAAAAGAGCCACTTGGACCCGTTTCCGAAGAAAAGAACAACTGGGTGCCGCAAAACCATTGCGACATTTAAAACAAATATACCTCCGGAGCCGCGATCTGACAGCGGACGGGAAGGTGACGTCGGGACGGTGCGTGACTAACGCACGCACCGCCCCCATGCGACGTCACAGCCAGTACAGTGCCCGCCACAGTGGGGAGTGTCGGGGCGCACAATGCGCCTCCTCGCCTCGCTAGTATCCGTCCCGGAGCCGCGGCAAAGGTGTAAAAGAGCCACATGCGGCTCCGGAGCCGCGGGTTGCAGACCCCTGACCTAGGTTTTCCTTGTTGTTCCTAAGAAGAGCTGATCACTTCACCTGTTGTTTCTTAAAAAACAAAACATCCAAACAGGGATGCAGGCTGGTGGTTAAAAGATCAAAGACTATAAATGTGTCAAACTCTGGAATGCAAATCACCTGCCACAAAGTTGAAGGAGCAAGGGCTTCAGGCAAGAAGCCTTCTCAAGAAGTGCCGACTGAACCCAGGACCCTTGCATTGGGGATATGTACACATGGCCATTTAAAAACTCAGCTTAGGTCATCCCTCACCCTTCCCGGTCAATTTGGATCGGAGCTGATTTAGCAGGGAAAGCATCCAAATACAGCTTTTTCTAAGAAGCGACAGGATAGATATGGGATAGGTGTGGATTCTGTGACTAAAATAATATGTACACACCACTTCCCAAACCATGGGAGGGAGTGTGCTGGCTGTAAGAGTAAATGGGAGTAATAATAATAATAATAATAATAATAATAATAATAATAATAATAATTTTATTTATTATTTATATCCCACCCATCTGGCTAGCTTTTCTCAGCCACTCTGGGCGGCTCCCAACAGAATATTAAAAACACAATAAAAACACATCCTACATCCACTTTCTTTGAATCTAGCTTAGATGTCTTCCGAAGGTTGCCAGCTGATCAGAAAGAATTGGCCTGGCCGGCTGCTGCGCCTCCAGAGGCGGCCTGATCTGCAGAAATCATAGAACTGTAGGGCTGGAAGGGACCCCCAAGGGACATCTAGTCCAACCCCTTGCAATGCAATAATCACAGCTAAATCAGTTAGCGAAGCTTCTGCTGCTGTGGCCGACACGGAAATGCGGATAAACATAATTCTGGGGAGAAACGAGAAACCAAACGGGACAGATTTGGTCCTTCTTCCTCAGCGTTCAAGGTTCTAGGCCTCAAGAAGGACTGCGGACGCCTGGTAAACGCTCCCTCCCCTTTCCTTTTGCAGCTGGAAGATGAATTAGCCGCCATGCAGAAGAAGCTGAAGGGGACGGAGGACGAGCTGGACAAATATTCAGAGGCTCTCAAAGATGCGCAGGAGAAACTGGAGCTGGCGGAGAAGAAGGCGGCTGACGTATGTATGGGTCTGGGGTGGAGGGATGCCCCTCTCTGAATTTGTGTTCCCTAAGCAGGACTGTTTTTTCACCCAGCACTTTCGCAGGGCCAAACCACGTGACTGGAATGGCTGTGGGCCCTGCTGTGCAAAGGGCAGTCCCCTGTTTCGACCATAGCTGTCAACCGTCTCTTATTTGGCGGGAAACTCCCTTATCCCAGCGCCATGTCTCGCTGCTGTCCCTTATTGATGTTGTCTCTTAAATTTCCCGGGTGTCAAAGGAAGCAGCTCCTCTCCCTCCCTGCTGGCCAGGGAGGAGGGAGGCTCCAACTGTGTTGCTTGGCTGCGTTGCTCACCCAATAAGGAGTCTAAGAACAACTGGGGGGTGGAGCTTGCATGCCTTGTGCCGATCAAACCGGCCACGTTGCCTGGGGACTGGCCTTTGCTCAGCGCTTCCCAGCGGAGAGGGGACGGTGGTTTTCCTTGCTGCATCCCCTTTGCCGGGTTGCTGCGCTGTGGGAACCACCGCTTGAGGCTTCGTTTGGCTGCTGGCTGGGCTTTCTGCCTTTGGCTCGGAGGGGCTCAGAAGTTGAACATACCTGTGCTCTGAAAGTCCCTTATTTTGGCAGCTGATCCCTTATTTTCGAGGCTGTTGGTCCCTTATTTTCAAATCTGTAAGCTGATAGCTATAGTTTCAACAGAGGCTGAGCTGCTGGGGCAAATGGGGCACTGCCCCATAAACCTCGCTCTGCCCCTGGCCTGCCCCTCTCCACCTGCCCCTTTCTTACTTGCAAGGGTGAGAGGGAGGTGGTCCTGTCTGACATTTCCCTCCTCTTTCTTAGTCTCAGGGTTGCTCCTTCCAGAGCTCCAGGGAAGGAGAAGGATGGGGCAAAGTTAGAATTAGTGGGCTCTGCCTTTCATTGGCTGTGGCGCCACCTACTGTCAGGCTCCCCGACTCCTGCCCTACCAGCTCCAGTGGGCACCAACTTTCCCTGTTCTTGATTTTGAAGAGCTGCCTGGCCCCAAATCGGGACGAACGCTAAAGGACCTTAAGAAAGGAGGGCAGGGGAGACCCTTCTTATGTCCATTATGTTAGGGGTAAATTGCTTTGGGGGAAAATGTGTGTATTATAGGAAATTGCTCACAAAAATGTATATTTTAAGAGAAATGCGCATTAAAATGCTGGTTTTTCTTTTTAAAAAATTGCTAACTGACGTGGAAATGTGGAGAAACAGACATAAGATATGCAAAATGAGAAATGGAGAAGAACCAAAATAGATAGGTTTGCCCATCTCCACCCTGAGGACAAATCGACCCGGAAGCCACACGGTGCCAGGGTGTGAAATGAGCTGGCAAGGAGATTGACTGCTCCCCCCCTAATTTCCCGGCCTCTTGACAGGAAAGGCAGAAAGTGTGGGGAGCGGAAAGCGAGGAAAAGGAAACACTCGGGTTCTGAAAATAACCTTATCTTTTCCAGCAAACGTTGCGGTTAGGCTCACCAAACCGCTGCTGACTTTTGCACAACGCCAGGAGCTACCCGGAGAACCAACTGTCCCCGGCTGGGTCTTTCCCCAGCAATGGCTATGCTTAAAAACTCAAACACAGCTCCACGGTTGCCCACAGTGCTTAATTTACCATCTAACACCGTGAACGCTATTAGTATCATCAACAGCTGCTCGCCTGTGGCGACCAACGAGAGAATTCAGGTGAACAAGCAGGGAGGTGTTTGCCAAAGAGAGTCTCCTTCGCTTTCTTTTAGAGCAGGGGGCGGGGAATCTCATCTGTGGCCCTTCAGGCTACTCCATCTGGCCCTCGGGAAACTCCCCAAGCCATAGCGCCCTCATGAGCCTAGCTCTGCAGCCTCCCTGAGTGTTTTGGCTTGGGTGGAGCGTGTCCTTGAACTCTGGTAGTGCTCCCGATTGCCCGGTTGGACAGAGGCATGCAGGTGTATATGAACCTCTGAGTTTTGCATGGTTGAAACATACGGAGTCTGTTGTACAAAGTCGTATCCATCGATCTTTGAGGAGTCCAGCAACGTCTGGAGGGCACCAGGTTGGGGATGCTCCTTTCCCATTTTCTCATGATCTCTGTCCTAAACTAACGGGAAGGGATGTAGCACAGCAGTAGAGCATTTGCCTTGCATGCAAAAGGTCGCAGGATCAATCCCTGTCATCTCCAGGGACTCTCAATTTGAAGACTGGGACAGCCAGTGCCAGTTTGTAGACCAGGGGTGGGGAACCACAAGCTGGGGGGGGCAAACACGGCCCTCCAGGCCTCTCTATCTGGCCCTTCAATGGCCCTGTTTCACCCACCTGTCCTTGAACTCCGATCCTGCTTTTCCACACAGAGGACAGAGAGGGGTGTGTGACTATGTGTACAAACCAGCCTACTTCTGCCTCTGGCCCTGCCCTCTGCCGGCATGTGGCCCTTGGAAACCAGCATGCCTGCTGTTGACAATATTGAGCTGGGTGAACTGATGGCCCCGGTTAGCATCAGGCAGTTCCTGTAAATGGGGAGATGGACAGAGAACGTTGCCTGCCCAGGTCATCGAGAAATTCTCCTTAAAAGTGGATTATCTCGTGCACGGGATACAGCTGGAAACTCTGAGTCACTTGCGCCTTAGGAAAGGGTTTTGCCTCAAATCTGCCCCAGGATTGACAGGCGGGACTTTGAGATAAGTGGAAACCCAACCGGCTCTCTCCCGCTAATGGCTGGGGGAGAGCTGGGAAAGTTATGCAGTTCCACGCCACACTCCCTATTCCTTGCATTGTTGGTGGCAGTCTCTAGGAAAACAATGGCATCGAGTTTCTCCCCGAGCGAAGGTTGGCCCCATCCGTCAAGCGGCTAAGGGCTGTCAGCGCCCGGAGCAGCTGCCACTTGGCATTCGGAGGGGATTATCTGTACAGATTTATCGCCTATGGGTGGGGGGGAATTGACGGACATTTGAGCTTTTGCCACCTCCTGCCATCTATCGCTTCCTTTTCTGGATCCTGCTTGGTGGAGCAGAGTAAGAACCAGGGCTCCCCCCCCCCCCAGCCGGAGCTCAGGTATGGTATCTCTGAGGTGGGTGCCATTGTCATTCTAAGAGAACAAGGGAGAAGTTTGTGGTGAGCTCCGACAGGCACCTCTTTTTCTAGAAAAATAGCGCTGGGAAGAACGTAAGAGGATCCCTGCTAGAGCGTGACACTGGTCAGCATCCTGCGGCCAGATTCTTTCAGGAAGCCCACGGCACTACTAATATATGCTGCTCATCTGACTGGGTTGCCACTCTCGGCGGCTTCCAACAAAATATTAAAACACACAAAAAAATCTAGCACTAAAAACTTCCCTAAACAGGGCTGCCTTCAGATGCCTTCTAAAAGTCAGATAGTTGCTTATCTCCTTGACATCTGATGGGAGGGCGTTCCACAGGGCGGGCGCCACTACCGAGAAGGCCCTCTACCTGGTTCCCAGTACCCTCACTTCTCGTAGGGAGGGAACCGTCAGAAGGCTCTTGGCGCTGGACCTCAGTGTCCGGACAGAACAATGGGGGTGGAGATGCTCCTTCAGGTATACTGGGCTGAGGCCGTTCAGGGCTTTAAAGGTCAGCACCAACACCTTGAGTTGGGCTCAGAAACATACTGGGAGCCCATGTAGATCCTTTAGGACCGGTGTTATAAAGTCCTGGTGGCTGCTCCCAGCCACCAGTCTGACAGCCACATTCTGGATTAGTTTTAGTTTCCGAGTCACCTTCAAAGGTAGCATGAAGGCAAGAACACTCCCTCATGGGAACCTATCTTCCTATAAACATACAAAATTAAGGATTGGACCCTGCCCTGACACCCCAGAAAGCCACTGCCAGTCAGTGGAGACAGTACTAAGCTAGATGAACCAATGGTTTGACTAGGGTGACTTTTTATGTTCTCCATAAGAAGTTAGGGAGTTAGAGAGTGGAGGGATGGCCCTTTCTCCAAATTAAATTTGGACACATCTAACATAAGAAGGGGACGCGGGTGGCGCTGTGGGTTAAACCACAGAGCCTAGGGCTTGCTGATCAGAAGGTCGGCGGTTCGAATCCCCACGACGGGGTGAGCTCCCGTTGCTCAGTCCCTGCTCCTGCCAACCTAGCAGTTCGAAAGCATGTCAAAGTGCAAGCAGATCAATAGGTACCGCTCCGGCGGGAGGGTAAACGGCATTTCCGTGCGCTGCTCTGGTTCGCCAGAAGCGGCTTCGTCATGCTGGCCACCTTGGCCAATAAAGCGAGATGAGCGCCGCAACCCCAGAGTCGGTCACGACTGGACCTGATGGTCAGGGGTCCCTTTACCTTAACATAAGAAGAGCCTGGCTGGTGAAACAGGCCAATGGCCCATCTAGTCTTGAATCCTGTTCTCACAGCAGTGAGCCAGATGCCCAAATGAGAAGCCCAAAAGCAGGACTTGAGCACAAGAGCAACTCTCCCTTCCGGTATTTTGCCTCTGACTTTGGAGGCAGAACATAGCCATCAGGCTTTGTGGCCATTGATAGCCTCACTATTCTCAATGGATTTGTCTAATCCTCGCTGGAAGCCATCCAAGTTGGTGGCCACCAGTGGATGGGGGCATGAGAAAGTGTATGCTGCAGCACTGGGCAAATTTTAGGGGGTAGTTTGTGCCTCGGGGCTGCATCTCTGCATGGGTGACCTTCTACTGGCCCAAGGTCACCCAGTGAGTTTCATGACTGAGCAGGGATTTAAACCCTGGTCTCTCCCAGGGCCTAGTCCAGGGATCAGCAAACGTTTTCAGCAGGGGGCTGGTCCACTGTCCCTCAGACCTTGTGGGGGGCCAGACTATATTGGGGGGGGGGATGAACGAATTCCTGTGCCCCCAAACAACCCAGAGATGCATTTTAAATAAAAGGACACATTCTACTCATGTAAAAACACGCTGATTCCCGGACAGTCTGCGGGCTGGATTCAGAAGGCAATTGGGCCACATCTGACCCCCGGACCTTAGTTTGCCTACCCATGGCCTAGTCCAACACTCAAACTACTACTGCCCACTGGCTCATCACTGACGACGCAACAGCAGTGCATCTGTAGCCAATTTATTCTGGATCACAGATCCTCCAAGTGCCTCCATTTTCCAAGGACAGTCCCGGATTTACAGAAGCTGTCCCAGTTTTTAATTTGATTCCAGAATGTCCCGCCTTTCCTTAGGATGGCCCTATTTTCATCGGAGAAAAGTTGGAGGGTATGGAGTTATGCAACTCCTGAGCCTTTAGAAAACATGTACCTGTATAGGGTTTTTTTTTTAATTTTAAAAATATTTTTATATATGTTGGAAGCTGCCCAGAGTGGCTGGGGCAACCCAGTTGAGTATAAATAATGGAAGTATTATTATTATTCTCATTGTGGAATAGGACGTCTCTATTTTCATCAGAGAAATGTTGGAGGCCATGGGATCATCTCCACATTGTTCTGCTTTATCAGTTGTTCTGAGATGCTTCCACATTATCTTGTGGTTGGGGGTTCTTTTGCTGTAGCTAGAATATTTGTGGTACAGTATAAAAATTTAGAGGATTTCAGCACAATGGTATGGGACCCATTGAAAACAAAGCAGTGTGTCCACACCAAAACTCTTGCAGGGGACGAATAGTTTTGAAAGCGGGATCGCGCATGACTGCTGCGATAGCATCATGAGCACAAATACTTATGAATGCACAATGAACAGTACATGGAAGGGTCTCAGATCATTGATTCCCCGCTCCACCTTGATTCAGCTATTTCCTGCCTCCCCACACGTGCCCAGCAGAGGGGGCCAAAGAACCCATCCCTTTCTCCACAGTTATTGAGGAAAAGGTCCTTCAATCCCATTAAGCAGTCCAGGAATTTAAATATGGAGTGCTTGGGCTGGTGGGGTTTCATTCTCTGAGATCTGCTGCGCAGTACTGGCTGGCTGCCAACACATGGGAGGAAGGCCCAAGAAGAAACATTAGCTGCGAGTTTCTTGAGCGGCCTAACCACTTAGACGCCCCATAGGGGGGCTCCAGGAGGGTGAGAGTAACCTCAGAAGCCGGGCCTAGGTGCCAAGGAATGCTCAGCACTCCTTGGGTGCTAATTGCAAAGTCAGGATCGGTATGCTGACCCCGCTGGAAGGAGGAAGGAGTGACGGGTGCCAAAAAGGCTTTGCGGGAGAGATTCCCGAGACTTCCTCCGACTCACTCCAGATGGCTGCTCATCCCCCAGGCCGATTTACGGCTGAAGGGCTAAATTGAGACGCTGGGGGGGGGGGGGAGGTGGAGAGAGGCAGGTACCTCAAGGAAGGAATGCTATGTGCCCCCCACACTTACCCCCCCGAAGCCTTTGTTAGCTATGGGCCGACCTTTTAGAAAATGAAATAAAATCAAAATTCTGCATCACCAATGCATGCTCAGCAACAATAGTTGAATTCTGCACGCTGGGTACGTTATGCAAATGTGATTTGCACAATTTAATCTATTCTGCATAACTTATTCTGATTTTTTTCCCAAAGCTACTATTGCATAATTACCCTCCCCCCCTTTTCTGGTACAGTATAGTGGAGAAGTTGCAAGGAGCTATATGAAGTGCGGCCCTCTGACATCTGGGACTCTTCAGGTTCAAACCCACCATTTCCCCAAGCAGATCTTCACAGAACAATAAGGACTAGTAACTTTTTAAAACTTAAAAAAAAAAGTTCCAAGGAAGGTGAATCTTGCTCCTTCATTGTCAGAGGCAATGTGCTTCTGGATATCAGGTGTTGGAAACAGAAGGAGGGTATTATTTGTAATTTCCAAGTCACCTTCAAAGGTAGCCCTATGTAAAGCACATTGCTGTAGTCCAAGTGGGACATAACCAGAGCATGTACCTCTGATGAGACAATGCGCAGCCAACACGGTCTCAGCCGGTGTACCAGAAGGAGTGGGTAGACAGCTGCCTTGGACTCAGAAATGACCTGCACCTCCAAAATTACTCCAGGGCTGCACATATGGTCATTTAGGGGTAGTGTTAACCCATTCAGGACCAGGGAATCCCCCCTGCCGCTTGTCTCTCCCCCAACCCCTGGAAACAGTGTTTCTGTCTTGTCGGGATTCAACCTCAATCTGTTAGATGGAACCAGTGGCTTGACTAGTCCATCTAGCACTTTGTGTGCTCCTATTTAAACCAGCCTTTTTCTTGGAACGATAAGGACTAGAATCTTGCTTTATTTACAGAGGGAAAGACCATAGTTCAGTGGCATGTCAAAACCCCCAGGTTGAGTCTCTAGCATCTCATGATAGGGGTGGGGAAGACTCCTGTGTGGAACCCCCGAAAACTGCTGCTAGGCATTACAATGAATGTAACATAGCTTCCTACGTTGCTTCAATGGCTGCTAGCTCTGATGGCCGTGCCATTCTTCTGCACTCAGAGGCAGTAAGGCTTCTGACTGCCAGTCAGAGGGGGACTGGCTCCTGTGTGTGGGTCTTGCTTGTAGGTTATCCATTGAGACCATCCGGATGGCCATTGTGATGGATGATGGACAATGTGGAACATTGGCCCAATCCAGTAGGTTATTCTTATGGTTCCAAGGGTGGAGGCCTAGACAGACGTTTAGTCTGACCCAATAGAACTGTTTACCTTCTCAGGTTCTTATTCACAATTCCGTTCCCATCCTCAAGATACTGAATCTGGATTTTGAAACGGGAGTGTCACCCGGCTGTTTATTTCGTGTTTCATTTCAGTCTTGCGGACGGAGAGAGCAGCGGGATCAAGCCTGCGCCGTTCTTGTCTGCTGAAACGAAAACTCTCCTTATTAGTTCTCAGCCAGGAAAGGCCTGCGGAGTTTGATAAGGGTGCTTCTACACAACTATTTCTGACTAGCAGGGTGGACAGCGTGCTCTAAAACCGGCTGCGTCGCCTTGTTCCAAGGGAAACGGCACCGAAATTAGAGCTGGATGTTCCCGCGGTGCCTTGACGCACCAGGCAAATGCCACTTGGTCAAATATGTGTAACCCACAGCCATAACTGGCAGCAAAGCCATCTGGAAACTAGAGTCTCAGATCTTCCATTGATCAGGGAAAGGGGGAGCAGGCTTGTAAGAGGGCGATGTATGTGTGTGCATGCGTGCGTGAGTGAGCGAGAAGAAAGACCTCACTGGAATGGAATGTTTCCCAGCCTTGCTTCATCTCCCAGTAAAAACCCCAGATGCTGTTTTGCAAAGGTTGAGTTTGGATCTCTCGTGCCCATATATGTACCTAGTTGTCCTTGCAGTCTTCAGGCCTAGGCTCCTAACTACCCCCTCCCCGCCCTCTTTTATGGTAGCAGATCTGCCAACATGCAGGAGTGGATGGGAAAGGTTAGAGGAATTAGTAAGGCCAAAAAGCTTTTTTTTAAAACTGTGTGTGTGTGATGGTTAGCACATCATGCTTTGGGAGAGTGTTTGGGCTGAAGCCTGTTTGGGATGCAGAAGAAATGCAATTCAGTTTGCGTTTAAACACTATAACTCGTGGGTGAATGAAGCTAAATGCTGGGAGATTTGGGACAGATAAAAGGAAGGGGCTTCTTCAAATGGCACTGGGATTTGCTTTCGCAGGAGGCAGTGACGGCTACCAACTTGGACGGTTTTAAAAGGGGATTGGACAAATCCATGCCAGTGGCTACCAGCCACAATGGCTCAGCTCTGCCTCCATGGCCGCTGCAAACTGCCGCAGGGGAGAATGCTTTTGTGCTTCTGGTTTGCCACAGCAACTCTTCAGCCAATCTGAGAGCAGGATGCAGGACTCTTGGCTGGATCCAGCAGGCCCTTCTTATGTTCTTAGGCTTTCCAGGCTGGTGGAGCTCGTGAATGGTAATCGTAGGAATGCTTTGAGGTCTACGCCAAGATGGGCTTCCAACTTGCTCCGGCCCCTATTTCTCCTTGAAAGCAAAACCCCACGGATTTCAGCGGCAAGCAGCATCAGGGCTGGCCAGTGTGAGGACAGGATGGACCGCCGGCCTGATCCGGCAGCTAGACACTTCTGAGGTGCATCTGCAGCATGCAGGGTTCACTGGGATGGGCAGGCGACCCCCACTGTTTTTAAACAGGCCTACAAAGGGGGCTGGGAGGGTCCTCTTGCCTCCCATCCTCCCTTGCAAAGGGGCCAGCCCCACTGGAGGAGCCCCCACTGCTTTCCCCCTTTGTTGGTGGGGCTGGCGGTGGGTGTGGCGGAGCGAATGGAGGAGGATGCTGAGGTTATTCTCTTTTTTTTTTTAACCGACTCTGGCTTGGCGGCCTGCTCCCGTTGCCATGGCAACCCTGCAGCTGGAGCTAGAGGGAGGCGGCGGCGGCGGCCCCGCCTTCATCCGGGGCCCTCGGCGGGCGCGTGACGTCACCGAGAAGGCGGGAGGGGGCGCCGCCTCCCGGGTATTTCAGGGCGGGGCGCGGGGGCTGTCGGGAGCGGCGGCGGCGGCGGCGCGGACGGAGTGGAGAGCAGGGGCGGGCCGGGGCAGGAGAAGCAGGCAAGTCTGTGGCCATGGCCGGGGCGACCACCATCGAGGCGGTGAAGCGCAAGATCCAGGTGCTGCAGCAGCACGCCGACGAGGCCGACGAGCGAGCCGAGAGGCTGCAGAGGGAGGCGGAGGCCGAGCGCCGCGCCCGGGAGCAGGTAGGACGAGGGGAGCGGCCCGGGGGGACGGGCGGGCCGGGGCCAGGGAGGGCAGCAGCTGCTACCCAGAACCCTCTGCGCTTGGCCACTCTCCCAGAAGCCTCTGCGCTTGGCCAAAGTGGCTCTCAAGCCTTGCCCTGCCCTTTAGGCCACCAGCAGGATTAATTCGGAGGCCCAACTGAGTTCTCCTCAGAGAGGACCCCACTGAAATTTAGCCGTGGTCCTTCTCCATCAATGGTTCTTCTTCGAGTAAGGGACGCGGGTGGCGTTGTGGTCTAAACCACAGAGCCTAGGACTTGCCGATCAGAAGGTCTGCGGTGCGAATCCCCGCGATGAGCCCCCGTTGCTCAGTCCCTGCTCCTGCCAACCTAGCAGTTCGAAAGCACGTCAAAGCGCAAGTAGATAAATAGGTACCACTCCGGCGGGAAGGTAAATGGCGTTTCCGTGAGCTGCTCTGGTTCGCCAGAAGCGGCTTAGTCATGCTGGCCACATGACCCAGAAGCTGTACACCGGCTCCCTCAGCCTATAGAGCGAGATGAGCGCCACAACCCCAGAGTCGGACACGACTGGACCTAATGGTCAGGGGTACCTTTACCTTTAAGGCATCAGGCTTGGGTTACAGGTTTCCCATGGTGGAGCGGCTGGAGACCCTGTAAGGGTTGGGCTTGAGTACCAGTTGTCTGTCTGCCGGGCCTCATCCTCTGGGGGTAGGCTGCTCCTACACATGGGTGCTCTGCATGGGGAACATTGGAAGCTGCCTCCTACTGAGCCATTGGTCCATCTAGCTCAGTGTTGTCTACACCGAAGGGCGGCAGATTTCAGGCAGGGAGTCTTTTGTGACCTTACCTGGAGGTGCCTGTTGGGGATTGAACCTGGGACCTTCTGCACGCAAGGCGGACGCTCTGCCACTGATCCACGGCTCTGCTTGTAAGAAGATCTGTTCTGGATTGGGCCAAGGGTCCATTTAACTCTGCATCCTTCCCGCCCGCCCATCTTGCCTCTGCAGCTCCTCATCAGATGCTTTGCAGGAAACTATGAGGCCTTCTCCTAACATGTGAAGCCCAAAAAGCCTTATGAACAAGCCTACTGCGTCTGATCCTGGAGCTGGCACTTAGTCAATATGGCTAGTGGCTATTGCTAGCCTTATTCTCCCAGAACTCATCTATTTTTGTTTCCAAGTTGGTGGGCGTCGCTGCATCTTGTGGCAGCAGATTTCCTACTGAGCGAAGGAACTCCTTCGTTTGGGCTGTCCTGAATCTCTGCAGCTTCACTGACTGATACTCCCTTCCCCAGATTCTAGGATTGGTTTTCTTCCCTATCCATTTTCTCCACACCATGTATGTAGTCTTGTGCACCTCTGCCATACACCCCTCCTTTAAAAGCCCCAGATGTTTTAGTCTTTCCTCACATAGGGAAGTAGCTCAGTGGTCTTGCCAGGAAACTAAAATGGAGCCATCACACGTACGAAAGCCTGAGAAGAGCTTTTGTTGGGCCACTTCAGAGAGCTCTCATCATCCAGCTGTGGCCCTTGCAGGTTGCCTCTGGGGAGTCCTTAAGTGAGGGGTTGATAAAGGCAAGAGTTCCTTTCCTGTTGTTGTTTTTTTAATCCCCTAGCGACTGGTGTTTTAAAAAAAATCTTGGTGGTATTCTGCCTTGAAACGTAGGAGGCTCCTATTTAACCATTGCGGCTGTGAGCTGTGCAGCATAAGATTCCCACTGGATTGGGCAGAAAGTCTAGCATCCAAACAGTGGTATGGTCCCCTGTCTTCTTCCCTCTTGGTCTCTAATTAGCTGCTTCTAGAAGCCCCTTACCAAGGAGGAAGGTGATACATGTTTACTGCTCCCTGAACACTAGGCAGCCTGTGACTATCAGAACATACATCCTGCTGGATCCGGCCAGGGGCCCATCTACCCCGGTATCTTGTCTTCTCAGTGGTCAACCAGATGCCTGTGGGACGCCCGCAAACAGCCCCTGAGCACAACAGCCACTCTCCCCTCCTGTGGTTTCCACCAAGTGGTTTCCAGAAGCATTATTGCCTTCCAAGTGTGCGGGCACAGCATAGCCGTTGTGTTTAGTAGCCATCAACAGCCCTGTCCGCTGCGAATGGGCCTAATCCTCCTTTAAAGCAGTCTAGGTTGGTGGCCGGCACTGCCTCCTGTGGAAGCGCGCTCCATAGTTTTAACTGTGCACTGCCATGGTGGTTACATTCTTGGTCATCGTCTTTCTCAAGAACATAAGGACTGTTGTGTCTGATCAGAGCACAGTCCAACTGGAAAGGTCACAAATGAATGGTGAAGGTGATGGCAACCGCCCCCCCCCACATGGCTCATTTTCAGCCTTTTGGTGTTCGGAAATAAACTGCTTTTGAGCTTGGAGGTTCTGTATGGAGCTCTCCGGCCTCTTTCTTCCAGAAGAACTGTACTGGGTTAGGCCGAGGCTCCATCGGACGCTGGGTAGATCCCGCCAGGCAATCCAGAGAAGGCCACTGCCTTCCTTTTGTTTTGTTCCTGGTGCCTTGATATTCAGGGGTAGACTGCCTCTGCATCTGGAGGTTCTGTTTTGCTGTAGGGCAGCTCTTCTCTTCCTCCCTGTCACTCTGATGTATAGTGCAAAGGTATACTAGGAAGCCCCGAAGCAGGGCGCGGCAACAACAGCCCCCTCTCATTCTCCCAAGCAAGGAACAATGAGCGCTCTTTTATTAAAAAGCTTGCGATATTACATCTTGTTGTGAACCCCGTGCCTTTTAATTATATCGTGCGTGAAGATCAGAGGCTGCAAAATGCCTAGGTTTGCAGGGGAGGAGTTGGGTGCTCTCGGCCAGATGGACAGAGCAGCTCCAGGAGAGAATTGTGGGTGAATCGAGGCCAATGTTGCCCAGCGTCAACCTTTTCTGAGCGTAAGGGTGGGCCCACAACTTGGCAGCAGAGCTCTTCCTCCATGGTACCTGAATGCCAGTTTCTGGAAACCACAGGAGCTGGGAGGGCCCTTGTGCTCTGGTCTTGGCTGCAGAGTTCCCCACAGACATCTAGGCAGCGTCTGCAAGGATGCTGGACTAAATGGGGCTTTGGCCCTGATCCAGCAGGCACTTATGAGGTTGGAATCCTGGCATTTCCAGTTGAAAAGCACTAGGTAGCAGAGGCTGGGGAAGACTTTGAGTGCGGGGAAGCCCCAGAGCGCTCTTGCAAGGCACCCGGTTCTATATAGGGCAGAGACTTTGAAACAAGAGCATAAAGTCACCCTTCCTTCCTTATTCTGGGAGCCTTGAATAGGCAGTAGATTATGGATGAGGAACCTCTGGCCTCCTCCTGATGCTCCATTGCCACGTCCCTGTCCACTCTCATCTGTTGACCGTCCCTGGCTGCTTTACCCTGCTGAAAATGTGTCCTTAAATGGTGATCGTTCTTATTGGCTTGGCTGGAGAGAGATGTATAGGTGCGTGTTTAGAAACCTCTGAATTTTGTGTGCAAAGCTGCCCATTTTGACCCGTTGCCCTGGCCACTACTGGGGTGTGGTCCCTGGAAGATTGCTCATGTGGGAATGTGGCCCTTGGGCTCAGAAATGCACCCCCCGCCCCGCAAATAGGAACCAGAAGAGACCGCAAGTCCTATCCTTAGTGGAACATATGTTTGGTGGGGAATAATGTGTGGTGCAAAGCAGTGAGGAATTCTGGGTAGCTGCTGGGGTGTGTCTGTGTTTCTTTCCATAGTGTGTGATCTTTCTTTTTGAGTGCCTAAATGCATTACTCGAGGTAGCTATCAATAATAGAATACAAGAAAGTACACCCCCCAAAAAAATCCACCAATTATTATCAGAGGGCTGTAGACCTATTGGAAAGAATGAGCCCTAGGTAGTCATGTTCATTCACTTGAATGGGTCTACGTTTAGTAGGGTTGGCATGGAATACAATCCATGGACACGTGGGGCAGATAAAAGGCCTCCCGTCTTTTTTCCTTCTTTAAACACCTCTTCCTGTTTATGCAGACATTTGATTTTAAGTCGGGGTTGTTTTTTTTAATCAAGCAACCCACACTACCCATAAATGGATATGAAAATACAGAATGGAAAGAGACAAGCCGTTGCTTAGAGCTTACACAGCAATGCCGAGGGATAGTCTTTGTTAAGTTCTGTATCAATATTTGCTTTCCTTCCCCATTCCTGAGTTTGCCTGCAGGGCAGAACATCAGTAGCCAGTTTGGGGGCGGGGAGGCAGGGGGAAATATCAGGGCTGGCCTAGGGCAAGGCTTCCTGATGGCATGATGTGGGAGGGTGGGCTGCTCCCCTTTTGTGCTTCAGCTTCGTGAGTCTTGGATAAAGGGCCTCTGAGAGTGAGGCCAAGGGGTCTCTCCACCATAGATCTCCTTTGAAAGGCGTTTCCCGGAAAGCCGCCTCCGAGAGGGATCTCCTGGACGCAGTGGGGTGGCCCTTCTGCTTCCTGCTCAGGAAATGAGGCAGTTTAGGCTGGTGGGGGGAGAGGCAGGCTTCGCCCACTGCCCGCCCTGCTGGAGGGAATTGTGATCGCTGGTAAAAGCTGGGCAGTGCACTGGATCTCGCAGAGATAGCTTTTCCAGACCTGCGCCGCCCCCCCCCCCCCCGCTCTGACATGGTTTGATCCAGTCGCAGAACTCCCCCGTGGTGTGTAGTTCAGCCCTTCACCCGGCCTGGCACCCCTCCAGACATTGTGGACTCCCAGCAGCAGCCATTATGGGCAGCGATGGCCAGAGCCGTGGCTGATTCTTTTCAGCAGTTTGCTTGGACCATGGGTAGGCAAACTAAGGCCTGGGGGCTGGATCTGGCCCAATGGCCTTCTAAATCTGGCCTGCGGACAATCCGGGAATCAGCGTGTCTTTACATGAGTAGAATGTGTCCTTTTATTTAAAATGCATCTCTGGGTTATTTGTGGGGTATAGGAATTTGTTCGTTATTATTTTTTTCAAAATATAGCCCGGCCCCCACAAGGTCGGAGGGACAGTGGACCGGCCCCCTGCTGGAAAAGTTTGCTGACCCCTGGCTTGGATGCAAACCCTGCTAGCTTCAGTGGGTGCAGCCTGCTGCCCCTCTAGATGTTTTGGACTTGGCCCTGGCCAGCATGGCTGTGCTCGCAGGGGCTGATGGGACTTGTAGTCCAAAACATGTCAAGGAGCGTCAGGTTGGTGAAAGCTGCCATGATAGGTGGCTGAAGAATCTGGTTGCTTTTCTGGAGTGGAGCTCTTTTAGAACACAATATCAAGGCTCACCAGCTTTGTGTCCCTTGAATCCAAAAGCAAGGGGTCATCTTCCCCTGGCAATCTCTGCTCTACCTCCATGGTGATGGGTGGAGGCTGCAATGGGTGAGTATCCTCTAGGGCAGCGGTTCTCAACCTGTGGATCCCCAGATGTTGTTGGACTACAATGCCCATCATCCCTGAGCTCTGGCCTTACTAGCTAGGGGTGATGGGAGTTGTAGTCCAACAGAGAAAGGCTGCTCTAGGGGGTCCTTCCAGACTTGGGTGTGTGTGTATTGTGCAACTTGTCGATGATGCTGCAGTAGTGCAGTAGTGGTGGATTTACACTGAACCTCCCCGGAAGTCATTCTGCTGTATTGGTAGTCCTGCAAATGTTTCCCCAATGTTGCCGTGTTCTTGTCATCTGGAGGGGTGCAAGAAAAGTGGGAATCCCCCCCAAAAAAATAATAATAGAATTTTAGAGTTGGAAGGGGTGTCTAGTCCAACGCCCCACAATCCCTGGAGCAGTTAGAATTTAGAGTTGAACGGATCATGACGATCATCCAATTCTTTGCAATGCAGGAATCTTTAGCGCAATGTAGGCTCGAACCCATGAGCCATACCAACAGAGCTATCCCAGTCTCAGCTGTGGCATGAAAAGTTACAGGGTTTTCAGCAGGAAGCCGTGGGACGTGTCCCGATTGGAAATGAAGCGGTGTGTCTGCCCCTGAATTTTTGCGCATGCAAAAGAGGATTGAAAGGCCCCTGGATATTTCATTTGGAGCAGAGGGGCTGCAAACTAACTTACTCTAACTTGACCTCTCTTGAGGGACGAAAGAAGGCTCTGTGGGAGCTTCTGGTGAGCTTTCCTTCCCTCTCCCCCTTTTCCTTGAGAATGTAGATCACCCAAAGACGCAGATATTGGCTTGTCGGGATGAAGGAGATATAAATCATTGGGTGATCTGTGTAGTTTTGCACCACAGGCCTGGGAGCCTTGGTTTTGCTCTGGGCCACAGCTGGCTGCTTTTGTTGGCTGATAGGGCAGCAAATGGCTGTGCAGGCTGGTACCAAGGCCTGCCTTGTCTCTTTGTCAGGGCTGCTGTTCAGGAAACTAGATACTGCTCACAGCTGGTTTCTAACACCAGATTATCTTCAAGGGTGCTTAGGTATGGGATCTAAAGTGCATCTGTCTTGAGGCATGAGGCTCTCCTTAATTGCCTGCCCATCCCCTTTATCACAGGCAATAATTTTTCTTCATGCTGGCCGCTTCCCTGTTGAATTTATTCGTTCTTGCTTGCATGCTCACTTCCCTTTTTTTTATAAGCTCAGATAAGTGCAAATGTATTTTGCAGAACCCAGTTTCCGCCTGCCTGGGAGCAATAAGGGAAACAGATAGGGAACTGAATCTTTATCCCTCTACTGTAAAAAAAACAAAACCTCCTTCTGAGGCATCGCTGGTCTGGCTTCAAAACACTGAAGGCAAGGAGCCTTGAGTTTAAAAAGTACAAATCTTGGTGTTGTTGTTGTTGTTGTTGTTTAGTCGTTTAGTCGTGTCCGACTCTTCGTGACCCCCTGGACCAGAGCACGCCAGGCACCTCTGTCCTCCACTACCTCCTGCAGTTTGGTCAAACTCATGCTGGTAACCTCGAAAACACTATCCAACCATCTCTGTCGCCCCCTTCTCCTTGTGCCCTCCATCTTTCCCAGCATCAGTGTCTTCTCCAGGGAGTCTTCTCTCCTCATGAGGTGGCCAAAGTACTGGAGCCTCAGCTTCAGGATCTGTCCTTCCAGTGAGCACTCAGGGCTGATTTCCTTAAGAATGGATGCGTTTGATCTTCTTGCAGTCCATGGGACTCTCAAGAGTCTCCTCCAGCACCATAATTCAAAAGCATCCATTCTTCGGCGATCAGCCTTCTTTATGGTCCAGCTCTCACTTCCATACATCACTACTGGGAAAACCATAGCTTTAGCTATACGGATCTTTGTTGGCAAGGTGACGTCTCTACTTCTCAAATCTTGGTAGCTGATGGAATTCCGTCAGTGTATGCTTAGTGTGAAGAAATCTCTCTCTAGCTGACACTTGTGACAAGAGGATGTCCTCCGTTTTGAAAATGTCGAAAGTCTGGCAAGGTCAGACATTTGTTGGCATGGGAGATAAGGCGATCTGATAAGTGCTGCCATTGTAATGAACAGACCCAGGTTAGTCACGTCAATCAATTTCAATGGATCTGCTTGGAGTGTAATGCTGGACATGCAACCATGTCTATAATAAAACCAACTCTACTGACTGTAGCTACAGAAGGATATGCAGATGTTTATAAACAGCTGGATCTTAGTAACTCAAGACGCCAAGAAAGAGTTTAGGATCTCCAAAAGGAATCGACTGTATTTCTGTTGCCAGGAAGTGGCTCCTTTATCGCATGCTTGGGTTGTATTTTAAATATTTTAATATCCCTAAATTGGGTGACACAAATGCTTTTCAGATTAGAATTGATAAAAAACCCATTTCCGATTTGTGATATTAACATCTCAGCCCCTTTTCATAGATAACTGTCTAGTGTATATTGACATGCAAATAAAAATCAGGGTTTTTTTTTTGGTGTTTTTTAAAAGGCTATCAATAGCTACTAGTCACGATGAAGGTTTGCTGCTTCCAGGATTAAAGGCAGCATGACTCCAAATACCAGTTGCTGGGAAACGAAGGCAGGAGGGGGGTTATTGCCTTTATATCCTGCTTTGTGGACTTCCTGAATAAATCAGGCCGCTCTGGGGGAGCCAGGATGCTGGAATAGATGGCCTTCCTGCCTCATTCCAAAGGGCCCCTTCCTATGTACTTCACATTCTTATGCCCCTTGGAACAGAAAGAGGTTCTCAGGCTTGGTCCATTTTTTAAGGTAATAGAATATGGTCCCATCTGCACTGTACATTTAATTTATTTTGTAAAATCTATATACCACTTGATTGTAAAACAAAAAAACAAAAACACCCTTAAAGCTATACATTTAAAGCAGGATGATACCACTTTGAGCAGTCATTGCTTTCCCCAAAGAATGCAGGGAGTTTTGTAGTTTAAGGATGCTGAGAGTTGATAGGAAAGGCTCCTTATTCCCATCTCAGAGCTGCAATTCCCAGAGTGGTTTAACAGCCAAACCCTCTTCCCAGGGACTATGGGAAGTGTAGTTCTGTGACGGCCATTTTAAAGCAGTATTGCGCCACTTTACCGGGGCAGATGGAGCCTACGTCAGCAGGCTCAGCAAACATCTTGAGTCTTGCGTTGGCGCCTTGGACAAAATCCTGGGAGGTGGACGAGTAGCCACTTCTGAAATAAAAACACGGCTGTTAGGTGGAGGCTCCCATTGACTTTGAGAAGCCCTTCGCTTCTCCAGTCGCCTTTCTGAGCCTCTCGTGAAAACTCTTCCAAGTGCCCATAGGGACTAGAAACCTAAAAAAAATGTTTAAATAGAGGCTGAGCTCATTTGGCATATTCTGCCCTTCTGTATATTTTTAGTGTTTCTGAGTGTGGGGTAGGTGGCAGCTAGAAACCAAATACCTGGCAAATGGATGCTGGTGCTTGGCTTTTCACCCGGGGCTACCTTACAAACTGCTGTGGTGGGGCTGTTGTTGTTTTGGAATTGCAAGTCCCCGTTCCAGTTTGGAACAGGACTCTCAAGTTTCAAGCTCCTGCTTCAGTTGCTGTAACTGCAGCTTGTGTCGGCTGGGGCTTATAGGACTTGCAGTCCATAACATCTTATTTTTTGGGTGGGGGTGGCACCTGGCTGGCCAAGGCTGAGCTTCCGCCCTAAAATCTCCATCTCACCATCTGCTTGTGTCCATGCGATGCCTCGTTAATCGACTCTTGATCCCTGGCTCGCTGGCTAATTCATTGCAAGGATTGCTGAGCTAACTGGTTTGGATTAACATCCGAGGCTTTAATACCCTTAAGAAAAAATCCTCCCTATAAGTTTTTTTACCTCCAAGTTCTTAACTTGCTGAAGCTGGCACAGAGGCCTTTCTGTTCTCAAGTTGACTTCCCTCTTAGCGGATAAAAGTGTGAAATCCCCCCCCCAAAAAGGTAGCTTTTAAACCACTTGGCACCCTCCAAAAAAAACAGGTAGTAAATGCATATAATCCATCTCTTTTTCTCTTTCCCCCCACCTCCCACTGGCTTCCTGGTCTGGGATGAGTCGCCTTGCTGGAAAAGTAACTTGTCAGCAGGTCTGTAGCCAAGAGTGAAGATTTATAGCATCTGAACAAGGGAGACAGCTAGTCTGGGGAAGGAGGCAGCTATCTGGCCATTTGCACACACCCCCACTAGCCTTCCTTTCAAGCTAGCTGAGAGCAGTCACTGGGAGATGCCTAACTTTGGTGAAATGACCGCAGGGGAGAGCCAAGGTTTGGCAGAAGACCACATAAATCTCCTACGGGGTACGATAAGACATGGTTTATGAGTCTCCCCTTGTTTGTGGCTGCCAGTTCTGTTTGCAGGCCCAATTCAAGGTGCCCAATGTTAGTGTTTGGGGCCCCAAATATCTGAAAGACTGCCTTTTTACCTACAGACCCTCCCACATGTTAAGGGAACCCTCTTGGTGGTTCCGTGAACCTCAGAGGTTTGGGTGGTGGTGGTACAGCAGAGGGCCTTCACTGTGGCGGCCCCCAAGTTGTGGAATTCCCTCTTCACTGTGGAACCAACTTTTGGTGAATGCTGAAGACGTGCCTCTTTATCCTCATGTCTGAGATGTGTTTTCAGGGCCTTCTTCTAATTCAGTTTTTTAACTTTTAAAAATGCGATTTTTAGTTGTTGTAATATGCCCTGGGACATCCTGGTGAAGGGCAGGTAATAACTTTGATGATGATAGCAGAATGAGTGGGGAATCCCTGACAGAACATGGCAAGAACCCTGATGAATCAAAGCCACAGGTCCTTCTAGTCTCACATCCTCTGTTCCTAGGCCATCAATGTTCGAAATTAGTCAGGCGCATTTTGCACCTAGCTATCGGCAACTTGTGACCAAGTGAAGATGCCTGGGCACCAGAATGGCACCTGACATCTCCCCCATCTGGAGGTGCATCCCTGGGAATCACTGGATCTTGACTGTTTTTGCATGCTAGTAACACATCCTGAGGATTCTATCAGTTATATTTTATTTGCACAATCAGAATGAATTTCAGGAACCAAAATGCTTTTTCTGTGCAGCCTAAGCAGGAGAAGTGAACAACCTTATAGCTAATGGTTGTCGCTTGTCTTCACCCCTCTGCCCTGCTCACAGTTGTGAAGAATATCCCTACATTATGAATGGTCCATGTCTCCATTAAGAAAAAGAGGTCGGAATAGGCCTATATGTATGTGGACTGTCCCTGGGTCAAGGGGCTTTTCTTCTTCAAGTTCTCTAAGCTCTTAACCTAGATTATGGTTGTCATCTGAACTAGCCAGATGTTTAACTGAGAATCAATCCCAGTCAGTCCATCATTTGAAAAACAAGACTTTAGAGCCGTCTTACCCCCAAAATGGCAACTAGACACTCCGTTTTTGGCGATTGTAACCCTGGTTTAAGGAGCCATTTGGCACCTAGCTTATATATCTGAGTTGCAGGCCTTCCATTCATGCTTTTAGAAAGGCCACAAACAGACCCAATAGCTTCCTAGCATTCAGTGGTACACTTCCTTCTTCTGTGGAGGTTTTGTTTTGCTGTCGTGGCAGGCAAGTTGTCAAGCATTCATGAGCTGGTCTGATTCCCTCTTTGGAGAGGCAGCATCTCTCTCCATATCTTGCAACAGCAAACCAGTAACTTAGGTCTGCAAATGTGCTTATAGCCAGATGTATTTCCCTTGAATTTTATGCAGAGCAGAAATCGCTTGGAAACAGAAACTCAGATATATAAGATAATCTCCAAATGGCACCTTAAACTTGGGTTACAGGCACCACAACGGAATGTCCAGGCGCCATTTTATTTTTAAATGGAATTTAATATTATTTTTCATTTCTATACTGCTTTATATTTTCTCTGAGTAAGATGTACGGGGTTCCCTAATCCTCCAGAGTGTCGATAAAGATCTCAAAGAAACGCTTGCCAAATAATGCTGTGCACACCCTTTTAATTGACCGCCAACGAAGGGGAATCTTTTGAGGTGGGCGAGTGAGCAGAGGAGGCTGCTAGGTGACCCGGCTTTGTGGTGGATCCCAGATGGAAGCTGATGGATTTTTTTTTGGGGGGGGAACCGTGGAGTAGAGGGGGACAGCACATCGATGTGGGTGGGAAACTCTCAAGAATTTTCTTTGACCCACCCAGATCACCCACGTTGTCGTTCCTTGGAGTTTCTGGCCTTCAGACGCAGCTGGGTGTCAGAGAGGCATCTGGTCTTGCGGCACTTGAAAGCTCTGCTGAATCTGATCGCAGGCAGTCCTGTTCTCAAGCAATCAGGTCCCGGTTTCTGCCTTCTCGCCCCCTCCTGCGTCGCTGAGGCTCGTGGGCATTGCACTGACCTGTGGCTGCATGCAGGCTTGTTGCGATAATAATCTGAAGAGCCCCAAGGCAGTATTTTCCTGCGTCTCCGTTCTGGCCACTTGAAGCAAGCGCAGAGTGTTGCACAGATGTTGTGTGCTGGAAACTCAATAGCTGGGGCTGTTGCCCAAATGCTGAACTTTTTTTTTTTAAAAAAATCTAAATTCCACAACTTAGGCTGCATATACTCCATACACTTACCTTCTCCCATAGAATTCTGGGAACTGTAGTTCTTGGAGGATTCTGGGAATTGCAGCTCTGTGAAGAGTAAACTACACTTCCCAAGATTCTTCAGAAACACCCTGTGCCCTAAACATTTGATGTGTATGCAGCCCTGATTAAACCTAAGCTGCCTTTCATGAACGATCAAGTTTTTGCAAGGCCTCTCCCATAACCCGTCAGCTCAGCCTTTCATAACCTGTGGGTCCCCAGATGTTGTTGAACTACAACTCCCATCACCCCTAGCTGGCAAGGCCAGAGCTCGGGGATGATGGGAGTTGTAGTCCAACAACATCTGGGGACCCACAGGTTGAGACTGCTGCGTTAGTTGCTTTTATTAAACCTCCCTCTTGAACTGAGCACTTGCTCCTTGAATATTTCTCCCGCAGAATGTATCTGTGGTGCTGAGGGCTAGAAGCTCAATTGCTGAAAACAGCCGCCGCTAACTTAAGTTCTAACACTGATGATAAGGCAGCCACATATGTCTAGGATGGGATTGCGGAACCTCAGCATCCCTGACAATTGGCCATTCTGGCTGAGGTGAGTTGAAGGTTCCCTTGGAGTGTGAAGCCTGGGGTACCCTAATCCTCCAGAGTCCATAAAGGAAGACCTCAAAGAAACTTTTCCCAAATAATGTTGTGCCCTGCGATCCTTGGTGACTGGAGGGCCCTTTTAATTGACCACCAACAAAGAGGCAATCAGCAAGTCTTTCTTTATACCTCGGGATCTTGTCCTGGTCACTTGCCTTTTGGGGCTGGGGATAGTGGGGAAGGGGGAGTCTTTTTCTTGGTTTGATAACCACACTGCTATTGAGCACCCACAGGCAGGCTGAGCTCGCTTTCTGCCTTATGTGGTGAGCGAAACTGAGCGCAGTGCAGACATGTGGTGGAAGAGGGCCTGAGCGGTGGAGGGTGAGAAAGTCAAAGCAGATCCCAGGGAGGAGGGCGGCATCGAAAGAGAGCCCCCGAGTGACACAGCCCTGTGTCTGTGACTGGCACCCTGGTACAGTGGTGCCTCGCAAGACGAAATTAATTCGTTCCGCAAGTTTTTTCTTCTTGCGAGTTTTTCGTCTTGCGAAGCACGGTTTCCCATAGGAATGCATTGAAAATCAATTAATGCGTTCCTAGGGAAACCGCTTGCCAGGCTGGCGGTGCGGAGAAGGGCTTTTCTCCCCACCGCAAGCCTTCAGCACAGGTACGGGAACAGAGGGGAAGGCGCGCAGCGCTTTCCCTCTGTTCCCGGGGCTTGCGTGGGAGGAGGGTTTTTCCTCCCCACCGCCAACATTCAGAACAGCATTCTGAATGTTGGCGGTGGGAAAGAAAACCCTTCTCCCACCCCAAGTCTTCAGGACAGCCATCCGAAGGCTGGCGCGGGGAGAAGGTCTCTCCGCCCCCCCCCCCACGCCAGGCTTCGGTGCATCCTTCAGAGGCTGCTGCCATAGTCACACGTCACTTCTCCAGCTGGGAGAGGGTCGCGGGGCTATGGCTTCTTTAGCCCTGCACGCTATCCCGGCTGGAGAGGTGACGGGCGCCTATGGAGGCTCCTGCCATAGGCGCCCGTCACCTCTCCAGCCGGGAGAGCGCGCGCGGGGCTAAAGAAACCCCCCGCGACCCTCTCCCGGCTGGAGAAGTGACGCGCGCCTATGGCAGGAACCTCCATAGGCGCCCGTCACCTCTCCAGCCGGGAGAGCGCGCGCGGGGCTAAACCAGCCCCCCGCGACCCTCTCCCGGCTGGAGAGGTGACGGGCGCCTATGGAGGCTCCTGCCATAGGCGCGCGTCACCTGGGAGAGGGTTGCGGGGGGCTTCTTTAGCCCCGCGCGCGCTCTCCCGGCTGGAGAGGTGACGGGCGCCTATGGCAGGAGCCTCCATAGGCGCCCGTCACCTCTCCAGCCGGGAGAGCGCGCGCGGGGCTAAAGAAGCCCCCTGCGACCCTCTCCCAGGTGACGCGCGCCTATGGCAGGAGCCTCCATAGCCGCCCGTCACCTCTCCAGCCGGGAGAGGGTCGCGGGGGGCTGGTTTAGCCCCGCGCGCGCTCTCCCGGCTGGAGAGGTGACGGGCGCCTATGGAGGTTCCTGCCATAGGCGCGCGTCACTTCTCCAGCCGGGAGAGGGTCGCGGGGGGTTTCTTTAGCCCCGCGCGCGCTCTCCCGGCTGGAGAGGTGACGGGCGCCTATGGAGGCTCCTGCCATAGGCGCCCGTCACCTCTCCAGCCGGGAGAGCGCGCGCGGGGCTAAAGAAGCCCCCCGCGACCCTCTCCCGGCTGGAGAGGTGACGGGCGCCTATGGCAGGAACCTCCATAGGCGCCCGTCACCTCTCCAGCCGGGCGCGCTAAACCAGCCCCCCGCGACCCTCTCCCGGCTGGAGAGGTGACAGGCGCCTATGGAGGCTCCTGCCATAGGCGCGCGTCACCTGGGAGAGGGTCGCGGGGGGTTTCTTTAGCCCCGCGCGCGCTCTCCCGGCTGGAGAGGTGACGCGCACCTATGGAGGCTCCTGCCATAGGCGCGCGTCACTTCTCCAGCCGGGAGAGGGTCGCGGCAGGCTGCTTTAGCTTCTTTAGCTTCGGAGCATCCTTCCGAAGCCTGGCGGCAGGAAGAGGTGTCCCCGCCCCGCTGCCAGGCTTCGGAGGAGGTCCGAGGACAGCGGGGAAGACGCGCTGCGCTTCCCCGCTGTCCCGGAGATTTCCCTATGGGCTTTCGTCTTGCGAAGCAAGCCCATAGGGAAATTCGTTTTGCGAAGCGCCTCCAAAACGGAAAACCCTTTCGTCTAGCGGGTTTTCCGTCTTGCGAGGCGTTCGTCTTGCGGGGTACCACTGTACAGAAGCGCTCGGGCGGACTGTGGGGCCCTGTTCGAACATCTGTGCCACTTTAAGTTCCTCCATGACCTCAGCTCAAAGCTATGTGCACCAAAATGGAGTCTCCTCGTCTAGGATTGAGATGTGGTTTGCACACCCTCTCTCCCACTGCTCTCCCTCTCTCTCTCGCTTTGGTTTGTGACGCTTGTGGGTTTTGTGGACACAGCCTGGCCATGTTAAATCTCTCAAAACTCCTCCAGGCTACTCCATCTAAGGACACTCTGAAGATGAAAGCCTTTGGGTGAAGCTTGGGGAGAGGAGCAATCCTATGCACAGATATGCTGAGTGAACATATAGCAAATTTGCTGTGTGGATTGTGGGGGGAAAATTTCTTTCGTTGACTTTGCTGTTTGGGTTGCATTTGGGGGGGGCGGGGGGGGGGAGAGAAGTTTTAACTTTGGTACCGAGAGTCCAGGCGCGTATAAATAGAACGCCATCTGCCGTTCCAAAATAGGGAGCGATCCGATTGATGGCAAATTAACGCTCCGAAACAAAGCAGGCATTCTAATCCAAGCTTGGCAAGGGCTGTTTGGATGGTCGCTTGGGGCACTCCTGCAAAATCTCTAGGCAACTACCTAAGGGAGCCCCCCCCCCCCATTCCTGAAATTGGGGACGCTTCTCTTTCAAGTCTACAGACGCTTAGTACTTGTGTGTGTTTCTTCGCAATCATCCCCCAAACTATTAGGGAATGCAGGCGGTGGGGAATTTCGGGGCCTGGAGGCCAAATCTTCCCCTCCAGACTAGGACTGGGCAATATCTGGTTTTCAGCATCACCAGCTAAACATTGCGGTACACTGATATGTAACGATTTCTGAAATAAGGATGGATCTATGTAGAGGCGTTGGCTGGCTTTACAGATTTTCCCACATTGTGATTTTTGCATAGCTCACATCCTGATTCACGCAATGTTGCCAGGTCAAAAACTATGTGACCAATATCATGATATGGACTTCAAAGCAGTTTTGGACAATATATGGATATATCGCCCAGCCCTACTCCAGATCTCTGTCCCGTAGGACTCTCCCTCAGGCCACACCCCTTGCTAGCTCCACTATGCACAGTCCTTGAGTATTTTTACCTGCCTGGAATGTGTCTCTTAGTGCTGATAATGCCTCTTCCTTTCCTGGATGGAGAATTAGAAAGGGGCGTGCATAGAAGCCTGCCAGCTGTAGAAAGGTAAAGCCTTGGTTCCACTGCCCACGTTTGCCTCTGGCCTGGTTCACATGGCCCCTGGAAGGTGGCCTAGGACAGAATGTGGCCCTCAGTCTCAAAAATGGTTCCCCACCCATCCTAATGCCTCCACTAACACATGGCGCAATACAGGTTAGCTGTCACTGCGCTGTAAATGGATCCCCCAACTTGATCCCTTCCAGGTATTTCTTGACTCCCAACTCCCCATCGCCTCTCACCCTCAGCCGGATCTGATGGGCCTTTTCCAACATCATTTGGAGAACACCAGGTTGGGGGAAGGCTGACCTGGAGTGACCCTCAAGCAGTGTTCGGAGAGCTGTCTCCCTCTCGCTGTATGTCTTCCAGTGATAACCCTACTTTTGTGAGTTACTTGGGGCGGTGTACATGGTCTTCCCCTGCCATTTCATCTTCACAGCAGCCCTGTGGTGTAAGCCAGGCTGAGAGAGATAAGCTCCCCCAGCGAGAGGTTTGTAGTAGAGTTTGGATTTTAATCCCTCCTAGGTTTGACACGGGACGCTGGTGGCGCTGTGGGTTAAACCACAGAGCCTAGGACTTGCCGATCAGAAGGTCGGCGGTTTGTATCCGCGCAACAGGGTGAGCTCCCGTTGCTCGGTCCCTGCTCCTGCCAACCTAGCAGTTCGAAAGCACATCAAAGTGCAAGTAGATAAATAGGTACCACTCCGGCAAGAAGGTAAAACGGCGTTTCCGTGCGCTGCTCTGGTTTGCCAGAAGCGGCTTAGTCATGCTGGCCACATGACCCGGAAGCTGTACGCTGGCTCCGTCGGCCAATAAAGCGAGATGAGCGCCGCAACCCCAGAGTAGGCCACGACTGGACCTAATGGTCAGGGGTCCCTTTACCTTTGGGTTTGACACTTTTAAAAAAAATGCTCCACACTGCAAAGGAGGTTGGAGAGGATAATTGGGGAAGGGTCCTCTTGTCCTCAGGCACTGGACAAGACCACCTTGTTGGTTCAAAACCTGGGGGAATGAGGATTGCATGGCAATGCAGTGGGAGGGAGGGTGGAGAAGAGCAAGGCGTGGAGTCAAGCATCCCCCTCCCTGGCTCCGCAAACAGAAGGCCCCAGGGCATGAGCCTGCTTTCCTTTGTGCTGACAAGGGCTTGTTTGGCAGAAGGAGTTAGCTTTTCCTGATCTCTTGGCGCTGGGCCTCCTTGAGTGCCTTAAGCTCTCCTCCCCCTTTCTTGTTCGGCTCCAGGGCAGCCCTGGCCCTGTTCCCACGCCTGCCTGGCTGCCCAGGACACTTCTTTTCCCATCAGCTTCTTAATCTTCTGTCTGGCTCTTGTCCCCGGGGTCCGGGGGGGGGGGGGGCACTTGAGAAAGGGGGCCTGGACGGGTCTGCAGGAAGTGACATCGCAGTTGCTGGCAGTGGGGGAGCTCCGTGGAGAATTCCTAGGTTTCCCGTCCAGCCCGCAAGGAGTGGTCCTAAACGCTGCCAGCACAGCATTGATTGTGGCTGCCCGATGCCTGGTGCATTGGGCTTGACGCCAGAGAGAGGGTTGCAGGATTTGGGGCTCTTTAGTTTTGTGAAGAAGCGCTGGGAGAGCATGGTAGGGATATGCAAAAGAGAAGCTTTCCTCCCTCTCTCCCAATAAATTTAATAAATAATAAGATAAATAGTAATGCAGGCAACACCCAATTTATATGGGGGTTATGTACTGAGGCTTCGTGCATTTAAGCAAAATTGCATATACAGTGGTACCTCTGGTTGCGAAGGGGATCCGTTCCGGAGCCCCGTCCGCAACCTGAAAGGAACGCAAGCCGCGTCTGCGCACGCACGGGTCGCGATTCGCCACTTCTGCGCATGTGCATGACGTCATTTTGTGCGTCCCCGCATGTGCGAGCGGAGATACCCAGAAGTAACCCTTTCCGGTACTTCTGGGTCGCTGTGGGAGGCAACCTGAAAACAAGCAACCTGAAGCAAACGTAGCGTGAGGTATGACTGTTTATGAAACGCTGTTGAAGAAGGCTGCAAATAACCGTTTTAAACCTCTGGAAATCCTTGAAAACCCTTATTAAGAAACCAGCAGCACTAACCAGACACCAAACCCCAACAGAGGCTTCCCCTCTCAGCCCCCTTCCTCAGACTCCAGCTTTCCACAGGCCTCAATGGTTGGCGTAAGGGCTTCTGGGATTGCGCTTGCAAAGGCTCGCAGGATTGCCTTTTTGCCCTCCCTGTGCTCTTTTTGCTCTTTTTAAAGTCACTTAGGGTTTGGCGTGTGGTCGCGTTTCAGGGGGAACGTGCGTAAATTGTCCTTTGCCTGCGCTAGAACTTGAGGTCATTCAAAGAAGCCGAACACTGGGAGATTTGGGAACGGACAAAAAGGAAGCATTTCTTTTCAGTGTGTGCTACGGGATTCCCTCGCGCAAGAGGTAGCAATCGCTGCCAACTTGGACGGCTTTTGGAAGAGGCTTAGATGAAATTCATGGCTGCCACGATGGCTGCGTTCTCCTTCCATTGTTGAAAGCAGTAAGCCTCTGAATACCAGTAGCTGGGAATCACAAGCAGGGAAGTCGCTGCTGTGCTCAGGTCTGGTTTTGGGGAGGCTTCCTACAGACAGCTGGTTGGCCACGGTGAGAACAGGATCCTGGCAAGGGGGCTGGGCTAGATGACCTTTGGGGGCACCTTCCAACTCTACAATTCTATGATTCTATGGTCTGAACCAGCAGGGCTCCTCTTATGTGCTTGTGGCATCAGTAGAACGGCACTTGTGACTTTGTGCATAGGCTCAGGTCCAGTGGGGGACCAGCGGTGGTGCAGGGGTTAGGACAGGGGTCAGCAAACTTTTTCAGCAGGGGGCTGGTCCACTGTCCCTCAGACCTTGTGGGGGGCCAGACTATATTTTTTGGGGGGAAATGAACGAATTCCTATGCCCCACAAATAACCCAGAGGTGCATTTTGAACAGAGGCACACATTCTATTCATGTAAAACACGCTGATTCCTAGATTGTCCGTGGGCCGGATTTAGAAGGCGATTGGGCTGGATCCGGCCCCCGGGCCTTAGTCTGCCTACCCATGGGTTAGGAGCTGGGAGAGACCAGGGTTCAAATCCCAGCCTGGCCATGAAACTTTCTGGGTGACCTTGGGCCAGTCCCTCACTTCCAGCCTGACCTACCTCAACACTGTTGTTACAAGGATAAAATGAGGATACATAGATTTCTTCTTACATACATTCTTACTTATATTCTTCATGGAATTGTAGGGCTGGAAGAGACCCTGAGGGCCGTCTGGTCCAACCCTCCCTGCCCCCCACCATTCAGGAATCTCGACTATAAAGCGTTCATAACAGATGGTCATGCAACCTTGATCTTCTTGGAGAAAAGACGCCATATACAGTGGTGCCTCGCAAGACGAAAATAATCCATTCCGCGATTCTCTTCGTCTAGCGGTTTTTTCGTCTTGCGAAGCAACCCTATTAGCGGCTTAGCGGATTAGCACGATTAGCGGTTTAGCAGCTTAGCGGCTATTAAAGGCTTAGCGGCTAAAAGGCTCTTAGCGGCTTAGAAAAGGGGGGGGAGCGAAAAAAAATCGCAAGACTCGCAAGATGTTTTCGTCTTGCGAAGCAAGCCCATAGGGAAAATCGTCTTGCGAAGCAACTCAAAAACGGAAAACCCTTTCGTCTAGCGGGTTTTTTGTCTTGCGAGGCATTCGTCTTGCGGGGCACCACTGTAAATGTGATACTTGAATAAGTGGCAGCCTGTTTAGTTCTGAGGACCACTATTTCAGACTGTACCTTCCTTGGCTGAGCTGGTGCGTGGACCCCCTTTCGCTGTTGTGCCCCCCCATCCCAAATCCCGACGAACTGGCAAGTGAGAAAAAGCAAACAGTCTCTTTATTTATTTATCTATTTTTGCAAAGTCAGGCATGTGCGTTCTTGCTGCCAGATGCCTAGAATTCTTCTGTTCTGGAATAAGTGGTCAACGATGCAAACTTTGATAATTTTGACCGAGATAACAAGAATGCCAGATATCCTTTGCTTGCAGATACGGTCTTAATTTGCAGCCCACAGCGACATCGCTGGATCTCCCTGGCCATCTTGCCTGTTCCGCCACTGCCCCTCGGATGAGACGTATAAGAACTTGGGAAACTGCCTTGTTTTGAGTCAGACTATATTAGCTCACTATTACTACACTCCAGGACATTCCCAGCTCTACCTGTCCTGGAGATGTTGGGAATCGAACCAGGGCGTTCTGTGCCCTTTCCCCAGAGCAGCCAGGAAAGTCAGCGGCTGCCCAGATCAGCTCCTGCCATCCTGGTGGCCTTAACCCGGAGATTTCCAAACTTTTCATGTTGGTGACCCACTATTTAGACATGCATCATTTTGTGACACAGTCATTCAGTTTTACTAGAAAACCGGAGGTTAAGCTACCCCTTTCCAGCCCCGGGAGGAGTATTCACACAACACACCTACACACTGTAGCTGAAACACTAGTGTGTCGTGACACACGGTTTGGAAAGCTCTGCTTTAACCCTTGCCACTGACACACACACTTACACTAAGGTTACCAATTGAATCCGGGGAGACTTAAAATATATACATACAGTCATACCTGTGCTTCAGGTTGAGCGTTTTCAGGTTATGCTCCGTGGTGACCCGGAAGTAACAGAGCGCATTACTTCCGGGTTTCGCCGCTCGCGCAGACTCTCAAAATGACATCACGTGCATGCGCGGAAGCAGCGAATCGCGACCCGCACATACGCGGGTTGCATTCACTTCAGGATGCGAACGGGGCTCCGGAACGGATCCCGTTTGCATCCAGAGGTACCACTGTACATACATACATACTACACGTTTGGGATGTTGATGCTGCAGCGATGGTGGTGGTAGAGGGGCGGCCGCCGCCTTGACCTCAACCGCCACGTTTCCCCTTCCTCTGAGGCTTCTATCTCCTTTCTCCATGAGCCTGGGTAGCCCCTGAGTTGTTGGTTCTTCGGTGGTGGTGGGGAAGCGGTGCGCGGTGGGTCAGGCATGGAAGGCTGAGAAGGAGAACCAAGAGCTGTGGCTGTGGCAAGGCTCAGGCAGCGCGATGCCTCCCTTTCCACCGGAGCAGCCCCAATCCCGTTCCTACTTGCGTTCAAGCAGGAGGGGGCAGGGATCCCTCAGCTGGGAAGGGAGGCTTCCCATTGCCTAACTGAGAGATCCCTGCCCCCTCCTGCTTGCACGCAAGCTCTGATAGACAGGGTGAAGCCTCCCTTCACAGCTGAGAGATCCCTGCCCTGATTCTGCTTGCACGCAAGTAGGAGTTGGGAGGCTGCTCTGACAGGCAGCATGAAGCCTCCCTTCACAGCTGAGTTGCTGGGGTAAGGGAAGGTGGAGGCAGCCCAGAAGCTGCATCTTAGAGCCCCTGCACTACCATCATATGGGGACTTCCGAGCAGCTCCTGAAGCCAGCCAGAGCCAACTGCTCCGGGCTGCTGAGATTGCCGCTGCTGCGTTTCCCTGGGACATTAGATGAAATCCGGGGACATTCCAGGGATGGTATTTGTCCGGGGACTTATTTGCAAATCCGGGGACTGTCCCCGGAAAACGGGGACATCTGGTAACCCTAAGTTACACCCCATTGGAAAGGTGATTCCAAGCCTTTCTTGGATTAATGTCACACCTGTGGCGACAGATTGTCATGTAAGCTGCGACGGCAGGTTCTTTTTAAAGCTCCATATGGCATGGCAGGATGTGTCATTCTGCAGCTTGGAAGAGAGGTGACGCTCTTCTTTTTGCTGAGATGGAGCTGCAAGGAGTAACAGGCAGGGTTCCCTTGGGTTCCCTTGCATTCATGGAAGGGCTTTTTCAGTCCAGCGGTGTCCTTTGAGGTCTTTGCAGGGTGCTTACAAAGCCCCAACGCATTCACTACCCCTTTGTCCATGAAGGGCTGTGGATGGTTGCCTCTAAAAAGGACGTAGAGCTGAAGCAGGAAGTTGGAAAGAGCGGCATAATTTCCCCACTTCCTATCTCAGGTCTGTGTCGTTTTTTGAGGCTCAGGTCTGACTTTGACTTGAGTTCCTTGAAAAAAGCAGCCTTTGCCCAGATCCCTTGGATAAGTGACGTGTGTCTGTGTGTGGGGGCTTTCTTTCTGTCTTTGGGGTATAGTAAAGGTAAAGGGACCCCTGACCATTAGGTCCAGTCGTGACCGACTCTGGGTTTGCAGCGCTCATCTTGCTTTATGGGCCAAGGGAGCTGGCGTACAGCTTCCGGGTCATGTGGCCAGCATGACTAAGCCGCTTCTGGCGAACCAGAGCTGCGCACGGAAACGCCGTTTACCTTCCCACCAGAGCGGTATCTATTTATCTACTTGCACTGGTGTGCTTTCGAACTGCTAGGTTGGCAGGAGCAGGGACCGAGCAACGGGAGCTCACCCCATCGCGGGATTCGAACCACCGACCTTCTGATCGGCAAGCCCTAGGCTCTGTGGTTTAACCCACAGCGCCACCCGCGCCCCTCCTTTGGGGTATGGGGTGATGCTAATCCAGGTAATGGGGAAGAAAGTGAGTGTTGGACGTCAGTGGCACTTGCACAAGCCTCCAACTTCACCTATGGTCCTAAATTGGTTGGAGAACCCCTATGCTCACAGAAGAGGACGGGGCGGCAATCTTTTTCCATTTCCCCTCTGCTTCTTCTCACCTCTGCACGACTCCTTGGGATCTATTCTGGGCAAGGATTGGAGAGAGCCAGCAGTGTGCGTTCCTCGGGTCAGCATTCCCTGTGGGGCTCCCTACCGCGGTGACGAGACGTTAATCTTGTATTGTCGCAGACTCCTCTAAAGAGGGATTAAGCCAGTTCACGAAAGAGGCTGATTTGACCTCTCTCTCCTGAGACTCGAACTTCCATGTCTGGAAGCAGTCTGCCCCAGAGTTCTAGGCTCCAGGGACAAATAGCAAAAGCACGGGAAGAGGGAGCTGGTTGATAGAGAGCCCATCTAGTGCAATGCCAGGGACAGCCAGTGTGGCACCCGACTGTCGGACTCCCAACTCCCGTCAGCCCCAACAGATAGCCAGCGGTCAGGGATGCTTGGAGTCATAGTCCACAGCCTTTGGAGGCTCTCTCTCACACACTGGCTCCCTCTGGTCTGTGCTGGCCAGCCCTGGCTCCTCCAGGCTTCTTGCCTCTCATTGCCCTTGCTGTGACACTCCCTCTGGTTTTATTCTTCTTCTCGTTGGAAGTTTTATTTACAACATAACATAAACCCCCCCAATACAGAAATTCACCCTCGTTAAACGTGAACATAACATACAAGAAGCATAACATACAACGATACAAACAACCAAATAAAAGACTTCTGGCCTCCTTATTTACTTCTTATAAGCTGTTTCCTTTATGAATAATAGGATTTTTCTAATTATAACTTAAATATCCACAAAGTCTCCTGCAGTATGTATTTTAGGGCACTGTTTTGTGACGTATTCTCTGCATTTCCCCCATGCTTTTTGAAACTCTTGTCTAGTGTGATCTCTAATTGCCTCTGTTAATCCAGCCAGTTCAATATACTCTTAACGGTTTGTCTTGCCATTCCCTTTTCGTTGGCACAGTTTCTTTTCCCCAGTTTTTAGCAGTTAGGATCCTTGCCGCTCCTGTGGCATAGAGGAATATTTTCTGATCTTCTCTTGCTATACCTGTGTCCGTTATCCCTAGTAGAAAAGCTTCTGTATTTTTCATAAAGTTATACTTAAACATTTTTTTAAGCTCATCATATACTATATTCCAGAAGCTTTTGGTTTTTGCTGTGACACTCCCTCTGATGCAGCTGTGTCCAAGGCAGGGTGAGTCAGTGGCTCTCCCCGTCTCTCTCTGGAGGCTGACTTCTGACCAGGGTGGAGCGTGCTGCTTTCCTCTCCGGTCCTCTTAAACCCTGGCAAGCTCCGTGCTTTCCAAGCTTTTCCTACCTTATAATTTTGGGTCCTGCTTCCTCCTTTCGTCCCACTGCTTGCCGGCCCTGCCTTTTGCAGTGGCTGGTCAAGGAACTGCTGCTCTGTTCTGGTGGGCTGTGGTGGGTGGCGGCAGTAGCGTAGCGTGGGTTGTCAGCACCCGGGGCAAGGCAAGTAATTTGTGCCCCCTAACCCGTGGATTTTAGCACTCGAGTGCGAGCGCCCCCCCCCCAGATGTTGCGACCGGCCCCCCCTGACCCCCCCACGCTACGCCACTGGGGCTGGGGGCGAGCGAAGGAGCCAAGGACCCCCCCCCCCAAGGCTCAGCAGGAATTTATTAAATTTCTTATTTGCGGAGCCCCCGCGGGCCGAGGCAGCCGAAGCCCCCTCCCCTCGGGCGCGTCCCCACCCCCTCCTCTCCTTGGGCTGTAGGTGGAGCCGGCGCTCCGAGGCGCTCCAGATCCGGGCTTGGCGAGCGCCTCTCCTCCTCCCAGCCGGGTCCGGGGGCTTCCAGCCGCGCTCCGTCCTCGCCCCCCCCCCCCCGCGGCTTAGACTTGCGCTGAGAGCCGGAGCCAGCGGCACCCCCTTCCGCCGGGAGACCCTCGCCCGCCCGCCGGCTTCCTCTCGAAGGGTTTTGGGGAGGGCAGGGCGCGGCGAGGCCCCACGGAGCTCTCCTCCCTCCCAGTCGGCAGAAGCAGCCGCCGCCTGTGGCTGGGCCGAGGGGATGGCAGCGGCGTCGGGGTGCGGAGGCTGCCTGTGCCCGGCCAGGCGTCGGTGGCGGCGTCGGCGTTGCTGCAGTGGCTGCTCCTCCTGCGAGCAGTGAGTGGAGCGCAGCCGCGGCGGTGGGGGGCGCGCGCGCTAGGGCGCAAGGCTGGCGGTGGCGGCGGGGAGCCCGGCGGAGGAAGGAACTTGTCCCTTCCCTCTGGACTCGCGCCCCCCCAGATGTTGCGCCCGGTGCGGCCGGCACCCCTGGCACCCCCCACGCTATGCCACTGGGTGGCGGGACAGGCTACACAGAGAAGGAGGGACCGCAACCGTGGGGGCAACAGACTGAACCGGGTCAGGAGCATAAGAGCTGGTTGGTTCAGGGCAACGGCCCATTGAGTTCAGCATCCTGGACTAAACCCGGACACTCCTTGCAGAGACAGGATCCAAAATACGAAAGAGATCTGGGTGGTGGCTAAACCGTGTTTCCCAGTGTCTTGGGGGCTTTCCAGTGTTTTGCGGTTGCTGCCTCTTTCATGGAGAAAGGCTGTGGCTTCCTTAACTGCTGCCTGGCAGGCAGAAATGGACTCAGCGTTACCTTGCCTAGCTACATCTCCCTGCTTGAAAATGACCTCTCAACAGAGATTTTTTTTTTCCTCCATGGAAACCCCCTCTCTAAATTGGGTTGACATCTGTGCATCAAATTGACTTGCTTTTTCCAGGAGCTAAAAGCAGTTTGATTGAAGCATGGCGTTTTGGGGGAGAGGCGGGAACCTGAAAGTGTGGTTTAAACATCGCATTCATTCAGAGGAAATTATGGGCTTAGGTTTAAAGTACTAAGTTGTACTCAAGAGTACACCCATGTAAATTAACAAGACTTTTAGTCGGCTTCGTCCCATTAAATTCAACAGGTCTGCTCTTCGGTAAGAAGGCAGGACAGCTCAATAGCAATTTAAACGTTTGCTTTGGGTTTTTTGTAAAGTACTTGGAGGTTTGTTTCACAGCCGAGCGGTATACAGATTTCGTTAAATAAAAACACCCTTCCGTACACGGCTTTTTTTTACGGGGGACATGGAGAGGCAGCAGTAAACTTTTTTCTTGGGATGTCCTGTCTATTTACTTATTGAAGAGTTTGGGTTTGATATCCCGCTTTATCACTACCCGAAGGAGTCTCAAAGCGGCTACCATTCTCCTTTCCCTTCCTCCCCCACAACAGACACACTGTGAGGTGAGTGAGGCTGAGAGACTTCAGAGAAGTGTGACTGGCCCAAGGTCACCCAGCAGCTGCATGTGGAGGAGCAGGGAATCGAACCCAGTTCACCAGATTACGAGTCCACTGCTCTTAACCACTACACCACACTGGCTCCCTTACTGCATTTTTATCCCACCTTTTTCTCTCCAAGGAAGCTCATGGTGGCATGCACTGTTCTCCCTTATGTAATCCCACAACAACCCTGTGAGGTAGGCTAGGCTGCAAAGGCATTGACTGGCTTCCAGGTTCACACCCAGTGTGAGTTTTGCTGCTGAACTGTGGTCCCCCAGGTCGCAGCTTGATGAGTCATAGGTGGGGATATAGGCGTGAATACAGATACGCGCATTTGTATCCTTCCTTTTATTTGTTTTGGCCGAGTAGTAAGTGATTGAATTTGGCAAGGTATTATACCAAGGCAGGAAATGTGGGTCATTTTATAACGCTTACTCAGAATTTCGCCGCTTTTGGAAGTCATCTGAGTCTGTCTGTGATCCTTGAGGAAAACTACCAGTATATCTAACTGTGTATCTCGTACACATTAATGCTTGCTTGCGTCAGACACTAAAGAAAGCTAACTGCAACTTGAAGTGCTAGGTGAACCGAAGAAGGATTAGATGAATTGAGAAAAATGAAAATTTGGATCTAATTAATGGAGTCATTTATTATTATTATAGGTTATAGCAGGGGTCAGCAAACTTTTTCAGCAGGGGGCCGGTCCACTGTCACTCAGACCTTGTGGGGGGCTGAACTATATTTTGAAGAAAAAAAATATGAACAAATTCCTATGCCCCACAAATAACCCAGAGATGCATTTTATATAAAAGGACACATTCTACTCATGTAAAAACACGCTGATTCCCGGACCTCCTGCGGGCCAGATTTAGAAGGTGATTGGGCCGGATCCGGCCCCCGGGCCTTAGTTTGCCTACTCATAGGTTATAGAAAACAATGTACAGGAAAAACTAATGTTAAATATTATAGTAGATCCAGTGTCTTGTTAAATAGGAGATTATTAATCCTACTTGTGGAATGTCTTGTGTTTTAAAAGAAATGTAATCTGAATCCTGAAATACTCTTTTTTTGGGGAGAAATCTGTTTATGCTTAAATGTATCCCCTAATAAGTATTATTTTTGTAATGCAGTTTGGTATTGAAAACAATTTTTAAAAAAAGGTATAAGCAACAACTTTGTGGAATGGCCACTTGGGCTGGCTTCGTTGTTGATTTAATAAAAATAGGTAACGATCATGTCTTTGCTTTTTAAGGAGCAGCAGAAAATATCCTATTAAGGAAAAGTTCTGCTGCAAGTCACTTCCTGCTGGAAAGCTTGCCTGTCTTGGGACTGTCAGCGGCGCTGAGCCTCTCAGTTCGCAAGGGCAGTGACAACCTTAAGCAATAGCAAGCTGTTTCACAGCAAAAATAAGAGCCTACTGGATTTTTGGACAAGGACAATGGGAGTCGTAGTCCGGCAGCATCTGGGTGGCCAGCAGTTCCCCACACCTGTCATAAAAAGCCCAAACAGGTTGCAATATGCCTGTTGCAATCTGTGCGCATGCAAAAAATCAGAAAATTTTGGGAAGATGCAGCAAGGGAAATTACATTAGTAACAGGCTAAACTTTGTCTATAGTGCTTCTTTACTTTCTGGATATGTTAAAGAAGCTGTACCTAACAGAGGACAGGGAATTAATATCACCACATCTCTCTCTGTCTGGGTGTGTGTTTGGGAGGGGGGGGAGATTAGAACACTATGCATGAGGGAATGGGTAACTAAGACCTGGGACATAAAATGCAAGTTTTAAGCTCGCACACATTTGGTTAGAACTGGAGAGGGTTGACAGCAAGAGAATGTATTCATGGAGAAATGGGAGTCTTTTTTATAAAGTGGTACAGGAACACGTAAGCCCATTTGTGCTGCTTGGAAGCGTGTAATATCTATCTGTTGTACTCGGTCTTGGTATGGAAATTTGTCCTGCTGTGTTCATTTCTATGTTCACTTCTGGAGATCCTTTTATATATATATTTTTGGTGTTATTTTGTTCTATTAAAAATTATATTTTAAAAAAGGATTGTAAGTGAAATGGGGGTGGGGAGAGATGTTTCTCTGCCTGGAGAGATGCTGCTAGTTCGATGTAGACAGTTCTGACTACGACAGTGCAAAAGGTAGCTGTCTCCATCCTTACCGTGCCCACTTTCGCACATGGCCCTGCCCGTCGCTATTGGAAGATTGCCTTCAGGCTGAAATTGGTTCTTCCAACCCTTGTCTTAAGCCCTATCGCTAAACACTGCATCTCAAGAAAGCCAGAGATGGTTTGAATGAGGTTCCAGCCGGCACAGCATTCTTGAGGGCTAGAAACTTGTGTTTGCTTAAATGGGGTGGGGAACAAACAAGTCCTTTCCAATGTATTGCAATGCCCACATCGGTGTTTTCCCCCTTCCTCTCCAGGCCGAGGCAGAAGTAGCATCCTTGAACCGCCGCATTCAGCTCGTGGAAGAGGAGCTGGATCGAGCCCAGGAGCGCCTTGCGACAGCCTTGCAGAAGTTGGAGGAAGCTGAGAAAGCTGCTGATGAGAGTGAAAGGTGGGTGGGTGCATTTGCAGGAGGAAGGGGCTGCTTAGAGCAGGCATTCCTAAACCTGGCCCTCCAGACGTTTTGGGACTACAACACCCATCATCCCTAGCTAATAGGACCAGTGGTCAGGGATGATGGGAATTGTAGTCCCAAAACATCTTGAGGGCTGAGTTTGGGGGTGCGTGCCTTAGAGCTTGTTCGCACTGAGCAAAGCTGTGTATAAACTCTGTGTGGGTGGGTGTTCAGGTGGGTGGGTGTCATATACCGTATTTTTCGCTGCGTAAGACGCACTTTCCCTTCCTAAAAAGTAAGGGGAAATGTGTGTGCATCTTATGGAGCGAATGCAGGGGGGAGGCAGGCAGGAAAAGCCCCCAAGAGCTGCACACAAGCTTCGCGCGGCTCTTGCGGGCTTTTCCCCAGGAGGGAGAAGGGACTGACGTGACCAGTCAGTCCCTTCTCCCTCCTCGTAGAAAAGCCGGCAGGAGCCGCGCGCTCCTTAAAGGGTGCATGGCTCCTGTGGGCTTTTGTGGGAGGTGGGGGTATTGCCATAGCCACGCGCGGCTAAAGAGGAAGCTGAGACAGCGAGCAGGATCCATCCCGTTCGCTGTCTTGGCTTTTGCCATAGCTGCTGCAGCCTCTCCCGGCTGGAGAGGTTGTGCGCGGCTAAAGAGGAAGCCAAGACAGTGAGCGGGATCCATCCTGCTCGCAGTCTTGGCTTCTTTGCTCTTTGGGGCTGGGGGGGGGATAAGATTCCCCCCTCTAAAAACTAGGTGCGCCTTATGGTCGGGTGCGCCTTATGGAGCGAAAAATACGGTAACTGAATCACACCCCCTGGTGTGTGTAACCAGGGAGAAGGTTAGGCCTTTCTCTGGCATTGCGATCCTTCTGTGTGCCAGAGAGGTTCTTGTTTTGGAGAGGCCACACCTGTCCCCAAGGCCTTTCTGCGGACTGGGAGAGCAGAGGAATGTCACGTCTTGGATGCTGACGATCCCTTCTCCCCCCCGTTCTCCCTCAGAGGCATGAAGGTAATTGAGAACAGAGCCCTGAAAGATGAAGAGAAGATGGAGCTGCAGGAGATCCAGCTGAAGGAGGCCAAGCACATCGCTGAGGAGGCCGACAGGAAGTACGAGGAGGTGAGAAGCCACAGCGGATGCGCCTTGACCAAGCAGGGTTGAACTCCTCCCTCGTGACACACAGGGAGTTCAGTCCTGCTTTCTACGGCTGCGCCATTCCCTGATCCACATTGGATGTCATATGCAGGCAACCCCGCCATTTTAATATTTTGTTGGAAGCCGCCCAGAGTGGCTGGGGAAGCCCAGCCAGATGGGCGGGGTATAAATAAATAATAATTATTATTATATTTACGTGCGTGCAGTATACGCGCAGGCGTTTTCAATGGTGTTTTAAACACAGTGGTACCTCGGGTTACAAACACTTCGGGTTACTGACTCCGCTAACCCCGAAGTAGTACATCGGTTTAAGAACTTTACCTCAGGATGAGAACAAATTGTGCGTCAGCGGCAGCGGGAGGCCCCCATTAGCTAAAGTGGTACCTCAGGTTAAGAATGGTTTCAGCTTAAGAACGGACCTCCAGAACGAATTAAGTTTGTAACCAGAGGTACCACTGTGTACGCAGTTCCACCTAAACATGTGATGCCTCAAAACATAACCCCCACCTAAATTGAGGAGTTGCCTGTATGATGTCATGTGTGGGGCAGGTGGTTTAGGGGGGGGGGACTGCTTTGTGGGCCAAATGTGGATGCCTGGTGGTCTGACCAGGCTGGAGGGTTCCCCACCTTCTTCTTATTGATTTCAAATTACTGCTATTATTTATTAAATTCATTGCTTGCTTTTTTTTTTTAAAGCAAGGTAACTTGAAGTAACTAACACTATATAAAAAACACTATATAAACAGACACACCCAGTAAAACTGGCATAAAAGATATATGACAACCCTGCTTTTAAAAAGTCATGTTTAAGACATCTCACTCACTCAAGGAGGCCACCGATGATTCAGAACCAAAGGCCTGGCACAAAAGGAACAATCACAGGGTGTGGGTCGGTTTATATGGGAAGAGGCGGCCATTGAGGTATTGGTGTCCTGAGACGTATAAATGATTTTAATCTTGTGCTTTTAAATGGTTGGAAACCTGCCCTGGGATGACGGTTAATGCTATTAGGTTCATCAGCTGCCCTCCATCAGAAGGTCCCAGGGCAGGTTGCAGTAATATGAAATACAGCATTAAGAACAGTTTAAAACAGCTAGAGTGAGTCCATAGGCCAGAGGGCCAGTTTACAGAGGCATATCTTCAGTGTACGATGATAAGCTGTGCAGTGAAGGTACCAGGCACACCTCTTTGGGTAGAGGAAATCCACAATTCATGGCGAAGGGCAGGTAGCAAAGCCAATTGACAATAATTTCTTCTTCCTCCTCCTTCTCCCAGGTTGCCCGAAAATTGGTAATCATCGAAGGGGATCTAGAGCGTACAGAGGAGAGAGCTGAACTGGCAGAGTCGTGAGTGTTTTTTTCCTCTCTCTCTCTCTCTTTCTCTCTTTCTCTCTCTTTGCATGAGGCACCCTGCTGCATGGAAGCTTTTAACACGAGCGAGCTCACCTTAAAACTCCCTGTTAGGCAAGGCCCAGAGTGTGGGGCGAAGGTTGGAGGCAGCCTCTGCTGGCTAGAAGGAATTGTGGGTCTCCACTTTCCCATTTTCTCTCTTTTTAGTGGGAAACCTTAACTGGGTTTTGGGCAGGGGCATATGGTGTACAAACCAGTGGCTTTTTTTAAAAAACACCTGTGGATTCTTTCCTGTGTAGAGAGGTGAGCATCTGTTAGTCCCTCTGCAGGGCGGTACTTAGGTTGATGGAGTTAGGCCTTCATTGTGGCCACATTCACACCATACATTAAAAGCAGTCCTATACCACTTTAAGCAGTCATGGCTTCCTCCAAAAGAATTCCAGGAGCTGAGAGTTGTTAGGAGACCCCTGTATTCTTTGTGGAGAGCTACAGTTCCCAGATGGGACGCGGGTGGCGCTGTGGGTTAAACCACAGAGCCTAGGACTTGCCGATCAGAAGGTTGGCGGTTCGAATCCCCGTGACGGGGTGAGCTCCCGTTGCTCAGTCGCTGCTCCTGCCAACCTAGCAGTTCAAAAGCACGTCAAAGTGCAAGTAGATAAATAGGTACCACTCTGGCGGGAAGGTAAACAGCATTTCCGTGTGCTGCTCTGGTTCGCCAGAAGCGGCTTAGTCATGCTGGCCACATTACCTGGAAGCTGTACGCCGGCTCCCTCGGCCAATAAAGAGAGATGAGCGTCACAACCCCAGAGTCTGCCACGACTGGACCTAATTCTCAGGGGTCCCTTTACCTTTACCTTTACAGTTCCCAGAGTTCCCTGAGAAGAAGGATTGATTGTTAAACCACTCTGGAAATTGTAGCTCTGTGAGGGGAATGGAGAGGGGGGTTATTCTCCTAACAACTCCCAGGACCCTTAACAGTCATGGCTTTCCTCTGCAAAACCCTGGAAACTATCGTATGTTAAGTGTACGAAGGGTTGTTAGGAGAGTCTCCCCCCCCCCCCCCCGAGCTACAATTCCCAAAGTGGTTTAGCAGTCAATCCCTCTTCCCAGGGAACTCTGGGAAATAATAGCTCTGGGTGGGCCATAGGGATCCCCTAAGAATTCTCAGCACCCTTATAATAATAATAATTTATTATTTGCACCCCGCCCATCTGGCTGAGTTTCCCAGCCACTCTGGGCGGCTTCCACCAGAGATTAAAAATACATTAAAACACCACTCATCAAAAACTTCCCTAAACAGGGCTGCCTTCAGATGTCTTCTAAACATCAGTTAGTTGTTTTTCGCTTTGACATCTGATGGGAGGGCATTCCACAGTGTGGGTGCCACTACCGAGAAGGCCCTCTGCCTAGTTCACTGTAACTTGGCTTCTCGAAGCGAGGGAACCGCCAGAAGGCCGTCGGCGCTGGATCTCAGTGTCCGGGTAGGACAATGGGGTTAGAGACGCTCCTTCAGGTATACCTTAGCAAATGACAGCTCCCAGGATCCTTTGGGGGAAGCCCTGAGTGTTCAAAGTGGTATCGTAGCACTTTCAGTGTGTAGCGCGATTGTGGCCTATGTTAGGAAAAAGTGGAACAAAGGTGATTTCATCATATTGGTGTGAGATACACACTCTGGCTCACAGTGAGATTAAAAAAAGGAAATAACAATAATTTAAAAGCACTTTGGTGCCAGTCATGTCAGGCGCCATACCCAAGGTCAGCACAGAAGCACCAAAAAATCCAGCGGCAAATACAGAACGCCAGACAGATTTCCCGCAGCAGGACATTCCAGTGTTGGGTCACAATAACGGGCCTTGTTCCTCCCCCCCCCCCCGCCGCACATATCTCTGAAACAGGCGAGATTTGTGATGAGCCCACCCCCTGGTCGACTTGTTTAAGATCATTTGGGGTTCATTCATTGTATTCGAACACGGCTGGGCCACCCTGTTGCAGTCTTCCAGATGTGTGTCTGGGGCTCCATCTCATCTGCTTCACATCTGGGGTGCTGATGTGATGGATGGAGTGGCGGGGGGGGGGGGGCTAAGAGGAGAAAACGAGACAGTCTGCAAAAAATGCCGGGCATGCTTCTAGGTCCTGGCAAGGCCACATTTGGGCAAAAAACACACATTGTGATACTCCCTGCCCCCAACAAGAGTTTTGCCCCTTGCCAAAAACGAGCGAATCTTCCGCGGCTGCCTGATAAGGACAGGCCTGTCGTTTTTGCAAGGCGGCTGAAATATGTTCCCTGCAAGCGCTATTAATGCCATATGTTGCTTTCCTTTGTCCCACGGTCCCTTAAAAAATATTCATTGGGAGTCTGAGATCCCACTTCACAAGTTCGCTTCGGAGAGAATGTTGTTGGGGTAACTGGAAACCATTTACTTCAGAACTTGTGCTCTGCCGGTCTGTGAGGTGAAGTTCCCACCAGTAGGTTTCCCCCTCTAAAATATAAACACACTGGGTGCACATCTAATGCCGTAAGACGGTATCTGCGACTCATTTCCGTTGTTTCTTCTCACGGAAAGCTGTGTGTTTCTACGTCCCCATTTGCACCGCGCATTTAAAGCTCTTGAAGCAGCCCTGACTTCCCTCAAAGAATTCTGGGAACTCTAGTTGGTTAAGGGTGCCGAGCGTCGCTGCCCCTCGCAATTCCCAGAATTCCCTGGGAAGAAGAGGGATTGAACGCTAAACCTCTCTGGGAATTGTAACTCGGGGAACTGGGGAGGGGTGTCTCTTAACAGCTCTCCGCACCCTTAACAAAACTACAGCTCCCAGAATCCTCTCCCAATTCCTGGCACCTTTTGCTGAACCAGAATTCCCAGCATCCTTTGGGCTGAACTGTTTTACCAGTGACATTGCTGTAAAAACTGACGCTAGTTTGCCATATAGACGTGCACTCAGGGCTACACTCACTAAGAGTTGCACGCTTGTGCTTGTTGTGTGTAGATCTCTTGCACAGGGCCTGCGCACCAGCCCTCCCCTCCTTTTCCTCACCGCCACCCCCGGCCCACCCTTTCACTGCGGTGCTCACATCTTCGTTGCCGCGGGCCAGCCGCTCTGCCTTTCTCTCCTTCGCCGACTATAATTATGCAAAGGTCTTACACAGCTTCCCCATGTGGTTCCTGGAAGCAGGGGTGGGGAGGCTGTCCTCTGGGAGAGTGTCTCATCTTTATGGTTGAGCCCATCACCATCGCCCTTCTCCAGCTGTGGAGCATGAGAAGCAGATGGGCTGGAGACGCATGGAAACAGCCTCCCCATGGTGCTAAAATGGGCTTCTGCATCAAGGTGGGCGGCCCTGGGGCCCAGATGTTATCAGGCTCCTCCGTCTACCATCATCCCAAACCATTGGGCCATGCCGGCTGGGTGCTGATGGGAGTTGTAGTCCAACAACACCCGGAGGACTACAATTCTATCCCCCCCCCTCGCAAAAAACCCCCTGCTCTACATTGTGAGCTTTTCATTACCTCCCGTGCGGTTCCTGGCTGGAAATTATCCCCTCTCAGTTGGGACTGCATGTATTCCACCCTAAAAAAACAAAACCAACCACCTAAAATTGCAAAATGCGAAACTATCTGAATTCGAAATCACATGCAAACCCCCCCCCCAAAAAAAACCACATACACCAAGGTAGTGTGGTTTTTTTTTCTTGTGCCAAATGTCTGCATTTTGCCAGCTGTGCAGGCCCTATACAGCCTTGTCTGAAACACAAGGGAATATTATTTTGGGTTCTCTTGTGACACTCCAAGTGTCATCAGTTCCCCCTCTTACACCTGAGTTTCTCTGCAGCCTTAAGGGCAATAGGTTTTAATATTTAAGTTGTTTTCGCCCCTATTGTGGCCTGGTAAGAACCGGCCTGCGCTCTCACAGACTCCCTTGGCATGCACAGTCCCTGTCGTGGGAAGGGAAGAGAGGGCCATTTGGGGCCCTTCTATGGGGCCTGCCTTATATTTATATTTATACCCACCCATCTGGCCGTGTTTGAGCCAGTTGCCCTCCTCCCTTTAAGCAGCTGGCAGCTATCTTGCTCGCAGTCCCCTCATACAGAACCACTCCTTGCACAGGAGCATAGCTGTCAACCTTCCCTTTTTTGTGGGAAATTCCCTTATTCCAGTGCTGTTTTGTAGGAAATTCCCTTATTCCGGCGCTGCTTTCTGCTGCTATCCCGGATTGTTAGATATCCCGTAGACTGTCCCCGGGACAGGTGAGGCTGCTGGTCCCTTATTTTCGAGGCTGCTGATCCCTTATTTTCAAATCTGAAAGTTGACAGCTATATGCAGGAACCTCAACGGACACGCGGAGGGCTGTCTTCGGAGGCGGCCAGGCTGCAGCTTTTTCTCTTCACCGTCACACTTCTGGGCCTGGTCTAACAGGTCTTCTCAGGAAACATCCCCTGCCTGGCATGAGGCCTGTAGAATTGTGCCATCTCTCTCTCCCCCTTTGTAAAACCTCTTTCCTTACCCCGCTAAGCATGCATGTTGTGACAGACTTTTTTTTTTCTTCTCCCCCCACCCTTTTTATGGCTCTGCTTTGTGTGTGTGTGTGTGTGTGTGTGTCCTTTCCGTTGCTGCTCCTTTTGCCCCCAACCCAACACCCCGTCCGAACTTGTGCCTGCCAACGCGGTCCTGCCTTTCTAAACAGCCGTTGCCGGGACTTGGATGAGCAGATCCGGTTGATGGACCAAAACTTGAAGTTCCTTGCTCAGGCTGAAGAAAAGGTACTAACCCTTCCTGCCCGCCCCCCTCCCAACCTCCGGCTCCATCGAACGCCCGTGCTGCTCCCCATTTCTTTCCCCCTAAAAAGAAAAGAAGAAAGCTCCTTCAAGCGCATTTCTCCTCTCGCTTCCTCAGTACGCTTTGCTTGCTCTCTCTGTATTTTCTCTCTCTGTCTCCGACGTCAACTGGCTTCATTTTACTTTTCCGGCCGAGCAGGTTGCGGCTGCTGGGGCCCTGCTCCGTGGCACAGCGGCTTCCTTCAGGATGGCAGTGAGGCCTAATGGATTCCAGGTCAAGGTTTTCCACCCTGGACCCAGAGCCTATACCAGGCAGCTTTTTGTTGCAGCTTGCAGGCTGTGTAGTTGTGCTTGTGTGTGTATGCAAAGATCCCTGTTGTGCTAATGCTCCTGACGTTTTATTTACTGAACTTATTAGTCAGTAATAATATTTTACTGAACTTATTAGTTGCTTAAAAAAAGAAAAAGTAACTCAAAGTATCTTAGAATGAACGCATACATGAAAACCAGCATAAAACAATCTGTAGAAAAATCTAAAACATATTCATGGTGGGTCTTTTTTAAAGGCAAGATTTAAAATCCAGTGGTACTTCGGGTTAAGAACTTAATTCATTCTGGAGGTCCGTTCTTAACCTGAAAATGTTCTTAACCTGAGGTACCACTTTAGCTAATGGGGCCTCCCGGTGCCGCCGCACCGCCGTCACACGATTTCTGTTCTCATCCGGAAGCAAAGTTCTTAACCTGAGGTACTATTTCTGAGTTAGCGGAGTTTGTAACCTGAAGCGTCTGTAACCTGAGGTACCACTGTACCCCACATGCTCATGGAATCCAAGGATAGTTAAAAGCCAAAGGCCTGTTAGAAAACAAACATTTTGGAAGGTGCCCAAAGCTGTTCAGTTGATGGTGCCAGTCGAGCATTCGGCAAACAGGGAGCCACCACTGAAAAGTCCCTGTTCTTGTGTTGCCGCCCTCTGGACCTCCTGGTGGGGGGGCGAGATCATGGAAAAGGGCCTCAGGTGGCCCCGGGGGGTTGTGGACAATGGGTGTTATAGTGCCAGTTCATCCCATTCAATAATTTGTTATGTTTCTATGCCAATTTTCACTCACACGAGTCACAAAGCGGCTCACAAATAAAAAATAACAACAATAGAATGTCACAGTTGTAGAATAATTAACAAATCATCAGTCAATGACTTCTGGACATCATGGATGATAAGTATTGTAGTCCCAATGACTGGCCACTCCTTTTTTAAGAAAAGGCTTTACAGTGGACGCTCAGGTTGCGAACATGATCCATGCGGGAGGCACGTTCGCAACCCGCAGCGTGAGCGCCCCGGAAGTAACCCGTTCCGGTACTTCCGGGTTTCGGCGTGTCCATAACCCGAAAATGCGCAACTTGAAGTGTCTTGAACCTGAGGTATGACTGTATTGGTCAGAGACAACCCATTAAAATGTGCCCAAATATGAACTGGAAACTGGCACGGATGTAGCAAACAAAACTCTAGAGCAGTTCAGACAGTACAAAGGGCAGTCGCCAGACTTCAAGCCTATAATATGTACACACACAGAATTCCTACATGACCCGATTTACAGAGCCTGCAAGGTGTTGTGTTTGGCCGGTGCCTGGGTCCTCAAAACCTTTTGTCTCCCGTGGACGGGGAGCCACTGTTGGCCTTGTTAGGCCCCTTTCCTGAAGTCTCTTCGACCCATGGATTCACTCTTTTCTCTTTCTCTCCTGTCCTTCTTCCTCTCCCTTTCCCATCCATTATTTCTCTCTCTCTCTCTCTCTGGCTTCCTCTCTTACTCCCTTCCCCGCCCTCCTCGGCAAACACACTGCAGCAAATGTTCGGAGCTGGAAGAGGAGCTGAAGAATGTCACCAACAACCTCAAGTCCCTTGAGGCTCAGGCTGAGAAGGTAGGGCTGGCTGTTCTCCTCCCCACTGTGGCCGGAGGAATAGCCTTTCCCTCCCACCCACCCCCTGATAATCCTTCTGTGTTTACTCAGTTGAAACCTGGGAAGTATACAATGAAGACGTCAAGAGGCCCTGTATAGAATCGTAGAATTGAAAGGGGGGACCCCAAGGGTCATCTAGTCAAACCCCCTGCAATCACACCTGAAGCATCCATGACAGATGACCATCTGGGCTTGTACATGAGCCCTTGGCCTGATCCAGCAGGGGCCAGTTAAAAACTAAAACACTCACTTTATGGCAATTCTTTACTTTTAAAGATAAGCCCATTTACAGTTCAAAGTCTCCTGAATTCACTAGTAACACCAGCTATCTCTTGTGAGGAGTAATATACAGTGGTACCTCGGGTTAAGTACTTAATTCGTTCCGGAGGTCCGTTCTTAACCTGAAGCCGTTCTTAACCTGAAGCACCACTTTAGCTAATGGGGCCTCCTGCTGCCGCCGTGCCGCCGGAGCACGATTTCTGTTCTCATCCTGAAGCAAAGTTCTTAACCTGAAGCGCTATTTCTGGGTTAGCGGAGTCTGTAACCTGAAGCGGATGTAACCTGAGGTACCACTGTATTTACTTTGTAGGGAGAGCTGGTGGTTCAAACTGGGCAGCGATCTGTGGGGTACCCAGATGGTCATCTGTACCCACGTGGGTACCCAGCAGGGCAGAGTCTCTCCTTTTCTGACTCAAGAGCAGCGATCAGCTCTCCTGCTGGAATAATATTAGATAAACAAAGCTGCATCAAGTGTCTCAAGATCTCTCCTACAGGGATAAGGTCCCTGCAATGGTCACTTTTCCATGGTGGTGTTTAAAATAACTTTGTACAAAGACCAACTTTAAAATTAAAATGGCTTGAAGCCCTGAGAAAAACAAAACTAAAACAGAAACACTCACAAGCGGCGGCAGGAAGGGTGAATGAAGCCCTTGGCAATATTCCTGTTGCATGCTTGCTGCTGAAACGAAAGGCAAGCAGGCACCCCATTAAAATGTCTCTGGGGGCTCCTCCTGAGAAAGCCTTGTCCGAGTAACCTGTCTGCCCAAGCCTAGGGCAGGATGTGCAGAGCAGCTCCTTCGGGGGCCAGGAGGCAAAGAAGGGTCAGATCAGTGGAAGGCGTTGCTTGCCGAAGGCTCTTGGGTTCGATCCTTGGCTCCTCCAGTTAAAGGATCAGGTGGCGGCGGTGGGGTGGTGACCCTAGGGAGCTGCCGCCAGTTCAGTAGAGGTGATACTGGGTTGGTGGGGGCAAGAGTTCTGGCTATAAGGCAGCTCCCTGTGTTCTGGAATCGAGGCATGTGGCTCTTCTTTTGGGGAGGGGGGTGTATTATTATTTTATATACTGTGATCTTTTTATGTGAACTGCCCTTAGACCTCCGGGTATAGAGCGGTGTGTATAAATTCAATCAATCAAAATAATAATAATAATAATAATAATAATAATAATAATAATAATAATAAAATTTATTTATACCCCGCCCATCTGGCCAAGTTTCCCCAGCCACTCTGGGTGGCTCCCAATCAAATGTTAAAAACAGTACAGCATTAAATATTAAAAACTTCCCTAAGCAGGGCTGACTTCAGATCTCTTTTAAAGATAAGCTAGCTGCTTATTTCCTTCACATCTGATGGGAGGGCGTTCCACAGTGTGGGTGCCACTACCGAGAAGGACCTCTGCCTGATGGGAGTTGTAGGGTAGCAGTGTCTGGAAGGGCACACAAATTTTTCACTTAGCCCTGGCACAACTTGCTTTTTCTAGCCTCACTTCTTATAAATGGAACGAACGAATCGCTTCCTGTAAAATATACTTAGAATCATAGAGTTGGAATAGACCACAAGGGCCATCGAGTCCAACCCCCTGCCAAGCAGGAAACACCATCAGAGCACTCCTGACATATGGTTGTCAAGCCTCTGCTTAAAGACCTCCAAAGAAGGAGACTCCACCACACTCCTTGGCAGCAAATTCCACTGTCAAACAGCTCTTACTGTCAGGAAGTTCTTCCTAATGTTTAGGTGGAATCTTCTTTCTTGTAGTTTGGATCCATTGCTCCGTGTCCGCTTCTCTGGAGCAGCAGAAAACAACCTTTCTCCCTCCTCTATATGACATCCTTTTATATATTTGAACATGGCTATCATATCACCCCTTAACCTCCTCTTCTCCAGGCTAAACATGCCCAGCTCCCTTAGCCGTTCCTCATAAGGCATCGTTTCCAGGCCTTTGACCATTTTGGTTGCCCTCCTCTGGACACGTTCCAGTTTGTCAGTGTCCTTGAACTGTGGTGCCCAGAACTGGACACAAATATTACTTGTTAATATTTAACAAAGCAGTTTCATGCGTAAAGAGAAATAGACTTGGTTAAAAACCTCTGCTTTAAAGAACACGCCCCGTTGGGCATTAGTATTATATCTAGGCATGTCTTGGCTAACGATAAGTGCAAGATGTGGGTCCCTGGAAGCCCTTGGGAGTGGAAGTAGAATAAAAACCCTGTCTCAGGACTGCTCTCCTCCCCTCCGTCTAAGAGCTGGAGGCATCTTCCTATCCTTACCCCTACTTATCCTCACAACAACCTTGTGGGGTAGGGCAGGCTGAGAGCCAGAGGCTGACCCAAGCTCTCCCAGTAAGCTTAGTGGCCAAGCTGGGATTGAAGGCCTGGTTTCTCTCCCAGGATGAACGCAACACTCTTAACAATTTCACCACGTTGGCTGTCGTTTCCATTCTGCCTTCGCCCTCTCTATGGCAGGGGAAGGTCTGTTTCTTTAAGTTTTCCATTAAACTTAAAGAAAGCTGTTGAGAGTGGGATCTGGCCTTTGCAGTGGGGTGCTGGTAGTGAGTCGCCTTGCTATGTCTGGACCCTGAGTTGTGTCTTCTCTCCCCGCAGTACTCTCAAAAAGAGGATAAATATGAAGAGGAGATCAAGATCTTGACCGACAAACTCAAGGAGGTGAGCTATGCCTTGTGTGAAGGGTCAAGGTGGGTGGCTGTCCTTCCTTGGGCCGCTCCTTGCCAACATGGGGCAAGATGTTGCTGAACTACAACTCCCATCATCCCTGGCCACCAGCCTTGCTGGCCGGGGCTGATGGGAATTGTAGTCCCAACAACACCACGCTGTCTGCCTTTGTAATAGACTTGACTAGTTTCCCCGGAGGCATGGCACATTGGGAAGAGTTTGGACATAATCAATATGCAGCCCTGCTTGTAATGTAAACCCCGCTCCCCCCCTGCCAGGGGACAGACCAACGGAGGCGGGAGATCGAATAGATCAGACCTCCCCTTTCTTGACTGACCGCAACTCTTTCTCCCTTTCCCAGGCTGAGACCCGTGCCGAGTTTGCTGAGCGGTCAGTAGCCAAGCTGGAGAAGACCATTGATGACTTGGAAGGTAGGTGTGGGCAAGACGGTGGTGGAGTTGGATAGGGGGAATCCAGCTAAACGGCTGGTAAAAGCGGGAGCTTCTTCCTCGATACCGGCACATAGCATGCCGTGATTTTATTTTGCCACCCTGGTGTCTGGTTGTTGCAGATTCTTAACTCCCATCAGCCCCTGCTGGTGCCGGTCAAGGGGATGTTGGGAGTCGTAGGCCAGTGACGTCTTATCAGCAGCAGGGTTAGCAACCCTCTGCCTTTATTTTTCTCTCTTTTACCTTGACGTCAGGTCTGGTGTTTTGTGCCTGTAGCCATTGTACACGCAGCTCTTGATTATTCTGGTCCTGTGTCTAGGAGCCCTAGAAACAATATGTTTGTGTGTCTGTAAAATATGTGGCCTGTCTGTCTGTCTGCAGTGCAGTGTGGACTTTGAAAACTGCTTGGGGTGAGGGCTAGGGGGTGTTCAGACCCCCTGCGCCCCTGCTTTTTGTTTTGTTTGCCCTCCAGTGGTCTCTGCTTCTTGAAGGCTGGAGGGAGCCTAAGCCCAGCATTCTCCAACCTTGGGCCCCCAATATGATGTTGGATTACAACTCCCATCAGCCCCAGCTGGCATTGTCCCAGTGGTTGGGTGATGGGAGATGTAGTCCAAGCAATCTTAAGCCATCATTTACCTTTCCCCCTCTGCTCCCCCATTTTTCCATTCTGGCAACTTCACTGTTTTTAAAGCCTTGTTCCCCACTCCAAGGTAGATGCATGAAATTGCATCTTTCCTGGTACATTTTGCACCTAGCTTGAGACGAGGCTTTTCCAAACTTACGGACTCGTTGACCCCCTTTGCCAGCTTCTAAAATTGCCATCGACTGTGACTCCAAATCCTTAGGAATGTAAATGAAAGGAAGTCAAGGAACATCAGTATATAATCATCACTTATTAATCATCCATCGCCATTATAAGGAATCATAAAATATATATTAAAAAAGTAAGAATCTTAGTGCAGAGGTTCTTCATTGGCAAAGGGAGTTGCACTCTGTACATGCCCCCGGGCTCTTTATTGCTGAGGCCCTTGGTCCCTAATTAATTTTTTTGCACTATAGCTTTTAATTCCCTTTTCCACCTTGGGCCCCTTTTGGCCCCCCAGGGCTCTACTCACCTCCTGCACAGTCCCATCAACCATTGACGTGGGTCAATATCTTACCAGTTTGGTAAGATGCTTTAGAATGTGTTAAAGCCAGTTAGAGGTTGGGACCAGGGCATGGGAGACCTGGGTTCAGATTGCCACTCAGCAGCAAAGTTCCCTGCAGCAACCTTGGGCTAGCCGCTGCCTCTTTTGGCCTGACCTACCCTGCAAGGTTGTTGTGATGATAAAAGGGGGCAGGAGATGGAGAAGCTTTCACATCATCTTGAGCTCCTTGGAGGAAAGGTGATAGATAAATAGCATTGTGAATAAAAAAGAATCACGACTTCCTCCTGAGATTAACCTTGGGAATCCTAATCACATTCCTGGCACCCTTTCCTCTCTCTCCCACCTCCTCTGCCCTTGAGCTTGTCGCTCAGAAAGGGAATGGCTGTTTAAAAATCGGGTTTTGTGTGCGAGAGTTGTGCTGATCACATCCTAGGTCCCTTCTCATGGTTAACACCAAAGGCCCATATTTCAGCAAGCAAATGCAAACCCTCATAGCCACTTTCTGTGCAAGTCGTCCTAATTCTAGGCCGTAGCTCAGTGGTAGAGCATCTGCATTGCATGCAGAAGGTAGGGCTGGGGGAGACTCCTGTCTGAAATCCTGGAGAGCTGCTGCTGCTGCTGCTGCTGCTGCCAGCCCGTGTAGACAGCTCTGAGCAAGATGGACCCAAGGGTCTGACAACAGCGTAAGGCAACTTTCCTGCGTTTCTGTGCTCCAGTTTGTGCAAATGCCATAGGAAACCCTCTGATTTTAAAGAGAGGCGATGCTATATATTGACCACCACCTTTCAAAAAAATTAAATAAATACAGGGGTCATTTCACAAACCAGATGACCGAACCCTCTGTGCTGAAAGGGCCAAAGCCAGCTGAGATTTAAAGGTTTCCTCCGCAACAGGTCTGTGTCTCCTAAGGCAAAGCTCCCAGGATGTCAGGCAGTTATGTATCGCTCACTTCCTAGCTTGAAAAGCAGTCCTTTCTGAATTGTCTTGATTTTACAATTTGAGGGATCGCGGCTGAGCTAAGTAACACCTAGGCGTCCCTCCTTGCAGTAGAGCAGGCGTAGGCAAACTCCGGCCCTCCAGATGTTTGGGACTACAATTCCCATCATCCCTGACCACTGGTCCTGTTGGCTAGGGATGATGGGAATTGTAGTCCCAAACATCTGGAGGGCCGGAGTTTGCCTATGCCTGCAGTAGAGGTTAGCAACTAGAAGCCCCTGGGGCCTTGTCTAGCCTTCCCCTCCCTGGTGATTTGTCGACTACCGCCAACCCAGAAGCAATGCACTTTGGACAGCATTTATTGGGGGTGGGGTGAGGGTTTGCCCCCCCCCCATTCCACTCCTTGGAAGCCCTCACAGAAAACCAGCTGTGTCTGAAATGTCTCCTGGAATTACCTGTAGCTGAATCACTTTTAAAAGATCAGGCGAAAGTTAACTCGGCTCTGTGCCGGCGGCTGCTGATAAGGGAAGTGGAAATATGTTTGTTCACCACAGGCCCGGCCCCATCTAAGAGTACCTTTGCAATACTGGAGATCCAGAAGGTGTTCACCTGCCCACTCTCACTGTTTAATCTGCTAGGAGTGAACAGGTGCGGCCGTGTTTCCAAGAGCTCTTTCCTGCCATAGGGCGTCATCCTTTAGACCTTGGGGAGAAACAAAGAGCCCTCCTTTATTTCAATTATGCTCTCAAAAAACCCAGTGGGTGTTGGTCAGGGAAAAGCATGCAGGTGAAAAACCCCCATGGGTGAAATTAAACCTGCCAGGGGCCCTATTTTGACCTTTGAGGCCATTTCTCCCCCCCGCCCCCCCAGTCCTGCACACCAGATGTCAAATGCATTTGCAGTTGTTCCTGTGGAAACAGGATCTTTCAAAAGCAGTGGCAAATGCAAGCTTTTTTCCCAGGTTGCTTCCAAATCCTGCTGCAAGCCCCGCTTTCGGCAGGGAAAGGGATGCCAGATTCTTCCTTTGTAGCCCTTGCTTTGCTAGAAACGAAGGGAGTCCAGGACGTGCTTTTGTGCACTCCTGATTCTAAGACATGACTGAAGGCGATTGACCGGTTGGGTGACTCCACCTCCCTGCCAAACATGGCCCACGGAGAGTAGGCCAGTTCTGGATCTGGCTGGCAGAGGGTGGTCCACTTTTCCAACTCTTTCTTAACATTTGAAACATCTTTTTTTTTTTTTAATAAAAAAAAAAGAATAGGTTCTTATGTGTTTTAAGCTCCCAAATGTGGAATTTATGGTTCGAATGCAAATGAGTGTGTTTAGGTTTTTTTTAATTTTACAATGATGTTTCATGTGCTGTCCTGAAACAAAGTTTTCTGGGCAGCTTGTAAGTATATACAGTGAGGGGGGGGGGGAGTATTTGATCCCCTGCTAAATTTGCCCGTTTGCCCTCCGACGAAGAAATGACCAGTCCCTAATTTTAATGGTAGGTTTATTGTAGCTGTGAGAGACAGATTAACAACAGGAAAACCCCCAGAAGACGAAAGTTAATTTAGGGGTTATCTGGTTAACTTTTAAGTTAACTTTTGTCTTCTGGGTTTCTGGGGTTTTTCCTGTTGTTCTGTCTCTCACAGCTACAATAAACCTACCATTAAAATTATGGACTGGTCATTAGGACAAACGGGCAAATTTAGCAGGGAATCAAATACTTTCCCCCCGCACTGTATAAACAACCCAAGCACAACTTAAAAACAAAATAAAAGCTGAGGATGTTAATTGGAAGGGGACTTGACTAGCCCATGTCCCCTCTGCGACTTCCCTCAAGTCTCTATGGAAGACGTGAGGGGTCTCCTGAAGGATATGGGGGGGGGGTCCCCAGGGTGTGTGTATTTGACAGAAAGTGTTCCTTCCATTAACTCGGGATAATTTAGCAAGCCAAGCCTGTATCTCCAGCGAAATTCCAAGAGTATCCATTTCTTCTCCCGTTCCATTTCACAAAAAGTCTGTAAAATCACTCCTCTGCCCAGATTTGAAATCCGAATTGCAAGATGTGGCTCAGGTATATTGCTTTGCCTTGTCGTTCTTGTCTATCGTCAGAGGGGCGGACTTTGGTAATATGGTACCCCGAGTGAGGACAGAACTTGGCACCTTGCCCCATACATTATTTTCAAATTTTCCATTTTAAAAAAATTATTATTTTGCACCCTCTCAACTAGGCATGCTGTGCAGTGAAGCAGCTCCACCCTAAATCCAATACTGGTATCATAGAGTGTTTTCCCCCTCTTACTATATTTTTTTTTTTTAAATGCTTTCACTTCTTTGTTCGTCGAGCTGTTTGTGAACTCATGGCCCCGATGCAAAGAAACTGAAATGCAGCTGGCACTCTAAGCCCAAGTCAAGACACAATTGCAGTAGTTTGTGGCGTGACCCATAGGTCATAAGAGTCAACTTTCGAGAAAGGCCAAATAGCGACTCGGGAAACTCTTAGCAGTTGACTGGATGTTTCAGTGTCGGTTCTTTCTTAAAAACTCAATAAGTGATACTTTCCCAGTATTTGTCGACTGCTCACTTAAGATTAGCAAGCCGTCTCTGGCAGAGCTCAATTTCTGGGGAATCTGAACTCCTGGCACTAAGCCCTACGTAATGCCATAGGGCAGTGACCCCAAAATGGGGCAACCAGGGGGCATTCTGCTGTGGCCCCTCTTCCGTGGCATCACTTCTCCCCTTGCAAAATATGAGTGGCTGGGGAAACCTGGATGGGTGGGGCATTAATAATAATAATAATAATAATTACAGTGGTGCCTCGCAAGACGAAATTAATTCGTTCCACGAGTTTTGTCGTCTTGCGATTTTTTTCGTCTTGCGAAGCACGGTGTCGGGAAAGTTTTGGAAAAGCTTCAAAAATCACCAAAGTCTTCAAAAACCTCAAAAAAGGCTACCACACCGCGTGCTATGAGTTGCTCCTCGAAGTCAAGTCGCAACTGTATTAACGGTGTTAAGAAGAAGGAAACAAACTTGCAAGGGAAAATCGTCTTGCGAAGCAGCTCAAAAAACAAAAAACCCTTTTGTCTAGCGAGTTTTCTGTCTTGCGAGGCATTCGTCTTGCGAGGTACCACTGTATTATTATTATTATTATTATTATTATTATTATTATTATTATTATTTACAACAACAACAAACCCACACAGCACAAAATTGTTACTGTTGTGCTGAAGGATGCTCAGTCTAAGCAGCTGATGACAGGCTGCCCGTAACTCTGGACCCTGTTATGCTCTTGGAATAGAGTAACTTCTCTGGAGAGAAAAACAGCCCTGCAACAGAGCTGCAGGCTGCAAACAGCCCTGAAAACAGCAGTCAGGGCCTTGAAACGCTTTTGCAGGGTTACCATCTGAGGAAGTTTGTCAAAACAGGACCTTACCCACAGCTTTCCCCATTCCTGACATAAAGGCTTTTTCAAAAATTTATTTATAATTTTCGTTATTACCATTTCCAAAATCACATTCACTTTCAAATATACATTTCCACCATTAATATCTTTCTTTTAATAAAAACATTCAGCGACTTCCCTTTCCCCCCTTCCCTGGTTCCTTTAATATTCCCACCATTCCTGCATATTATTATGCATCCATTTAGATCACTTTCTCTCCTTATTCTTCCTTTATTTTATATTATACCGTTGCATTTACTTTAATGCCGCTAGTGTTTTCACTTTCAGTCCAGTGACACTTCTAAATAAAGAAGCAGCTCATATTAACAACCCTTAATGGGTGTTTTCTCCCCCTCAAAGAAAACCTCTAATAGGCATTCATCATCTTCAAAAGATGCCTCTCCTACTATTGTGTTCTTTTGTTTTATTTAAAATATATATTTATTGCTTCTTACCATCTAGGTCTTACCATTGTTTTTAGCAAGCACCGAAAAGAGTACATTGTAGGCGCCTGCCTGATATCAATTGGCAGGGAGTTCCAAAGTGCAGGGGCTGCCATGTTAAAATACCAATTTCTTACAGATGCAGAACAGGTATTAGGTGGCACCTGTAACAGTGCTAATTCCGCAGATCAAAGTGGTGGACATGCATTGGGTGTGGGGGGCAAAGGTGTTTTCACAGATCCCAAGCTGTTAAATAGTAACACCTTGAACTTGGCCCAGTAGCAAATTGGCACCCAGTGCGGATCTCTGAGCAAAGCAGGTATTATAGGCTGGCAAGGCCTCCCATCCGCAGTCTTGATGAAAGATTCTGCACTAACTGCAGCTTCTGGATCAAGCACCATCCACACACACACACACACACACACACACACTCGTACCTTGGATCTCAAACGCCTTGGCTCTCGAACAAATTGAAACCCGGAAGTGACTATTCCGTTTTTCGAACGTTCTTTTGGAAGCCGAACGTCCAACGGGGCTTCCGATTGGCTGCAGGAGCTTCCTGCAGCCAATCAGAAGCCACACTTTGGTTTCCGAACGTTTTGGAAGTCAAACGGACTTCCCGAACGGATTCCGTTCAGCTTTCAAGGTACGACTGTGTAGCACGTCACAGTAATCCAGTCTTGTAGTAACCAGTGCATGAGCTACTCTGGCTAGGTTTTCCTAGTGCAGGAACAGGTCCATAGCTGTCAAAGGTTTCTCTGTGATCGGTTCATCCATTGCCTTTGCCACCATTGGGGATCCATTCTCTGCTATGTGTATATCTGACCTCACTCTTTCCTCCTCCCCTCTGTAAATCCATCACTGGCTCCTCTTCCTCTTCCTCCTCCTGACGGCCTGGACGACCTGCCTTCCCTCACTTCTCCTCACCCCCCTTTTCTTTAAATAGACGAGCTGTATGCCCAGAAACTGAAGTACAAAGCCATTAGCGAGGAACTGGACCACGCCCTCAATGACATGACTTCCATGTAAATACCGGCGCTTGGGCCTGTCGGGTGCGCGGGGTGGGGGCTTGTGCGTTCGCCTCCGCTTCAGCGTGCCTTGTGTGCTGTGGCAAGCGCGGTACTAATGCTGCTCCAGCGGTTGGGTTAGGCTGATCAGATGTCGCTGGACTCGCGACTCCTGCCACTGCTGACCACTGTGCATGCTGGCCGGGGCTGTTGCGAGTCCGGCCAACATCTGACGTGGCCCTACAGCTTCCCCACTCCTCGCTTCACGCCTCTGTAAGTGCATTTATTATTATGTGGTCCCTGATGGGCTGGGACATGTGTGCAAGACAGGAGACCCTGGCTCTCCAGGAGTTGCTGAATGACAGCTCCCATCATCCCTCGCCACTGGCCATGCTTTTTGGGGCTGATGTGGAGTTGGGGGAGCAGCCGGCATCTAGCGCCACAAGCTTCCCCACGCCTGGCCCTAGAGTTGCAACAGGCGATGCCAAGCTAGACAGTCCAGCAGGCTGACTTCGTTTAAGGCAGTGTGCGTGATTTGCAAATTTGGTTAACTACAGCAAGGATAACTCGCCTCCCATGGTGAAAGCAATCCCTCCTGTTTGTGTTTGGCACAGTGTGTCTAGCCAGCATGGTGACTCAGATAATTTTGGAATCCAGCTCCCATCGTCAGGGTCAGTGAGGAGTTAGGAATCCACCAAATCTGGAAGGCCACAAGTTCACCAGCTGCTACTGAGCTGCTCGTTCGAACCCTCACTTTTATTTGCAGTCGACAGACCCTTTAAACGATTAATAGCAATTTTATAACAATGGACAATAGCCTTTAAAAATGCATGTTGATGTGACGGAAAAACACAGGTTTTAATGCTAGAGGTTTTCATCAATATATATATTGAAGTGATCTGAAACAGATATCCATATTTACAAACTTCGCCACTTTCTCTGCAGCTAACATTGGAGCCCTGGAGCAAAGGGGAAAGCTCAGAAAAGTGGCCAGGGATGGACTGTGTAATAGGATATGTATTAGGTCTTTCCAGCCCCTTGATAGAAACCACAGTGAAAAAGCACATGCAAGGATAGACTCCACAAAGGCAGCCTCCCTTCTCATTAGGGTTTTTTTGTATCTGCCTTCCAATAAATTGGACTAGAGAACATTAAGCCCTACCAAAGTGAACCACTCCACCCCTCTCCCTCCCCCTTCCTCGATCTGCCTTTTGGTTGAATCAGGGTGGACCCAGTTTCCTGCCCCCGTGAAGGGCAAGGCCTTTCAATTCCTCTTTCCAGGTAACTACAGCTGGCTGCCCCGGAAGAAGGGTTCCACACCCTGGTCCCCTTTGGGAGGAAAGGAGGGACAGAGCTTGCTTTAATAAATAAAAAATATTGAGACTTTAGTGGATGAATTAATACCTTCCCCCCCCAAAAAAAAAATCCCCGCACGCCCCGCATTTTTTGCATTGGGTTGGGGAGGCGTTGCAAGGAGCATTTCTGTGTGGCTGCCTTGCTTCACTGACAGCATGAACCTTTGCCCTTCCCACTTCCACCTTCCTGATACCTCTTTGCATCCTGGGTGTGTGGGTGTGTGTTCAGGGGGCTGTATCAGGTCAGAGGCGCGGCGCGTATTAACCAGAAGTTGCTTGGCAACGGCTGGGCGTGTGTTTGCAGGGCGAACCGCTTGCATCTTACTTCCCTTTTTCAAAAACAAAAGTTTGGTTTGATATAACCGGCTGCTTTTGGGCCTCTTGTGTGTGTGCGTGGGCTTGGTTTGCAGATTTGACGGGACGCTCCCCGTCCTTTCCTTCCCCCTAACCACGGAATGCGTTCCTCAAGTGTGCCGTGCCCTCTCTCTTACTCTCTTTCCATGCACCATGTTGCAACGGCCTTCTTTCCTTCCTTTCTCTCTCGCCTGCAGATAAAATCTGTGATTCCAAAGCTCCACTTAGTGGCTTCTTCCCGCAGCTTCTTCTCTTTTTTCCCTTCCGGATTTCTTTTTTGGTCTCGCCTCCTCTCCCTCCGTTTGCTCCTGTCGGCTGATCTTTCCCCCCCTGCGACGTCGCCTCATCCTACACTGGCACCTTGGGGCATCCGTGGGAACAAGCCTCTTCCCTACGCTGGGATGTGCGTGACCTCACGAGCTGTCGGACTGCTGCCTCTCCCCCTCCCCGGCTGGGCCACTCCGCTGCACCCTTGGTCTGGAAAACAAAGCGGCCTTTGTGACACCCGACGTGCCGGACTCTGCCCGGGCGTGGGGAGCCGGGGGCGGGGTCCGGGATTCTTGGCCGCAGAGCTAATCGGAGCCTGGCTGGCTTGCAAGCGGGGTGACACTTCTGGGGGGGGGGTGTGCTCCTGGAGACCGTGCTGCTGTAGCGACTGTCACACTGTTGGCTTTTACGAAACAGATTTGTGTAACCGTCGGCGGAATGTAATATAGACATGATGCACTAGACACTGGGCCAGGTCTGATTTCTGCACCACCTTTCCACGAAACAAAAAAAGTCCTGTGGCTGTTGCGCTGTGAATGGTTACTCTGGGTTCGCTAAACACAATTTGCAAAGGGTGTGACACACACTCACACGAGAACCGCTGCATGAGGCTTGGCATTGTCCACACAGCGACACCCTCGACGCCATTTTATATTTGGGGAGGAAACGATATTGGGCGGGGATGAAAGGATCGTAAAACTGCAAGCCAAATGGCTTGAGCCCTTTTCTCTCTCCCCGCTTCATAAGCTGAGCAGTTGGCGTGGGTCCCCAAAACGCTTCATGCGGTGCATAACGAAACTGGTAATTCGCCGCTGCGAGAATGTGATGTTGGTGGCGTCTTACTGCACAATTCACCTTTTCTTAAATGGACATTGGGGAAACCTCTCTGGGTCACTCTAAAGGCCCACATAGTCCAGGATCCTGTTCTTGCGGTGGCCAGATACTTTTAAAACCATTTAAAAAAGTAAAAACTTCCAGGCAGTGCAACCAGTACATGAACATAAGTATAGCTCTGCTGGATCAGGCCAAGGGCCCATGTAGTCCAGCATCCTGTTCTCTCAGTATTGCTCTGGGAAGCCCACAAGTAGCCTCATCCCCCATGAATTTGCCTAATCCCCTTTTCAATGCATCCGAGATGCTGGCCATCACCCCTTCTTGTGGGAGCAAATTCCAGAGTTGTAACTATTGCGCAGAGAAGTCCTTTCATTTTGTCTGTATTGGGTCTGCGTGTTCAGAGGCTGCATACCTCTGACTCCCAGTTGCCAGGCGACACCCAGTGCCTGACTTGCAGGCTTGCTGGAGACCCAGGGCCGACAAGCTGCTGTTCCCCCCCCCTCCTAATGGGACTGCTATATAAGATGCACCTCTGGTCCGATCCAACAGGACGCAACTATCTCCGAGTAATGTTGACATGACATTCTCATCAGGACCGCAGCTGCTAAATGCTGAAACAAACCCATGTTTGTGCTGCAGCAGGTGTGCCTCTGGGGAAAGGATGCAGCTCGGTGCCAGAGCCCCTGCTTTGCATGCTGAAGGTCCCAGGTTCGATCCCCGGTGTCTCTGGAAAGCGCTGGCTGCTCGTCAGAAGCACACTGCTCTTCTGGCTCAGTTTCACTCGCTCCACCTCTTCCACAACCCCTGCCCACCTTAAGACAAGCCCATGTTTTATTGGATGCCAGGATTGGACAACCGCCATCCTGTCCTTTCTGAACCCCAACCCCACCTGCCCCACTGCATCTAGGAGCAGCCAAGGGATTGGGATTCTGGTGCATTTTGAACAAGGCGGGCAGCATCAAGGGATCTGGCCCAAGGGGAAGATGGGGCATAGCTGTCAACCTTCCCTTTTTTTGCGGGAAATTTCCTTATTCCAGCGCCGTTTCCCGCTGCTATCCCGGATTGTTAGATATCCCGTAGACTGTCCCTGCTGATCCCTTATTTTTGAGGCTGCTGGTTCCTTATTTTCACATCTGAAAGTTGACAGCTATGAGATGGGGACAATCAGGCCTGTCACCCACATGGGAACAGGAAGTGCGGGGGCTGCTTTGAAACACTCTTGCTCTATGATTAGAACCAGCTCTACTTTTGCCACAGCTTCCCAGGCGCCACTTCTCTCGCATAGGGGATCCAGCCCTTCAATGCTGCTCTTTTTTTCTCCTTCCTCCTGTGGGTGCTTTTTTAAAAAGGGTTTCATTTGCGTGGGGCTGTTTAGCATACCCAAAAGCTGCTTGGTCATGATGCCGCTCAGCTTGCCAGATCTCATCTTCAGACATGTTATCTCAGGCCGCCCAGCTATTTCCCCCTCTTCCTGGCCACAGTGCTTGCATATGGAAAGGGAGTGGGTGGCCCCCAAATGGCTGGAGCTCAGGGCAGCGGCTCTGGCTGAGTCTCAGCGGCTCTGGCTTCTTGCACAGGAAGCATTGCAGGTTTAATTCCCTGGCACGTCCTTGTTAACGATCTCTGTGCCTGAGAACACGGGGGAGCTGCTGCCAGCCAGAGTTCTGGGCTAGATGGGCAGGTGGTGGACCCACCCAGTGTGAGGCAGCCTGCAAGGAACATAAGTGCCCCGCTGGACCAGGCCAGAGACTCATCCAGTCCAGCATCCTATACTGATAGGGACCGACCAGGTGTCCGCAAGCAAGATTCGAGCACAAGAACCCTCTTCCCCGACCCGCTGTTTGCAGCAGCTGGAATCCACAAGCATCCCTGCCTCCAAAAACTACCAGTGACTCTCTAGGGCAGGTGGTCCACGACCTTTTTGGACCAGAGGGCACATGCGGAAATGTAGGAACAACAAAAACAACCCATTTCACAGAACGAAAAACGGGCAGGGCTCAGAATGCCGACCCCTCTGAGCAGGCAAAGCACTACAGACCCAAAACAAATAAAACTGGTAAACAAAGACACACACACACACACACAACATTTATTTTTTAAAAAATAGATAAGTAGTGAGGGGCAGGGTACCATTGTGGGATCTCCAGCTTCTAGGGTTTCTGTGCTCTTGCTGCAGGTGTTGGGGCTTCAACCCACACAAAAGCCCCTTTCCGTGCACAGCCGGGATCTGGAGCTGTGCTCAGCTGGTCTGTTTACCTGTTTGGAGGGCATTCTGCCCGCTACGGGTAGAAAAAGCATCCTTCCATGTGGCTTCCCCCAGCCGCTGGCACAGATTAGGTTGCAGTGTGGTCCTCGTAAGGCAGTGCAAGGGAGGAGGTCGTGGCTGCAGCCGTGAGCCCATTTTTGCCTGTCCTTTGGCAGCAGGGCCGTAGCTGAGTGACGCAGCTTGCATGCAGAAGGTAATGGGTTTAATCCCAAAGTAAAAGAGGTAGCGGAGCTGAGAGATGCCTTTGTGGAGACCTGTCACTACTGCTTGCAGACAAGGACATGTGTGCAGCCCGTCGGATGTTGTTTGCCGTCATCCCTGACCATTGGCCACACTGGGAGAGCAAGAACACGGTTGAACTACAACTCCCATCATCCCTGACCATTGGCTACGCTGGCTGGGGGCTGGTGGGAGTCCAGCAACTTCTAGGTGGCCACCAATCCCCCCCCCCTTTCTGTGTACGCAATACTGAGCTAGGTGGAGTTCTGGTCCGGCTCTGAAAGGCAGCGCCGTATCTGCCATGCTGCGGTATGTCTTGCGCTCATTCCCCCTTGGCCTGTGAGTGCTTTGCCAGCAGCCTTCCTCTCTCACCGCCCTTCTGCTGAGCCCGATACCCCCACGTGCACCAACATTGCTCCGAGATGGGACAACGCACCATAGGCATCTCTCTTTAAAACAGAAGCAGGAAACTTCCATTTTTTCCCCTTAAAGTAGTGTGAGATGGGGAGCCGTTCCTGCTCCTTTGCAGCATGCAGTGACTAAATTATGATCCTGGGAGCCGATCCCACTCTCATTTCTTAGGCTGTTCTAAAACATGAAGCCGCCTCTTGATTTATTTCTCTTATTCTCTCCTCCTACCCTCAGCCAGCGTTGTTCTGGCAAACCTCTCCCTGACCCCCTTTTCTAAATTTTGCTTGAAACCAGCTGGGTTGGCATGGCATTAACTGAGGCGGGGGACGTGCCCCATCTTTTGGTACTCAACTAACCTTCCTTTTTCTTTTTTTTTTGTCCTCTCTCTTCTCTTTCTCCTCTCTCTCTCTCTCATTTTGTTTTTCCTTCTCCTAATCTCCTCCTCTTCCTCCTCCTTCCTCTTGCCTCTGCACAGAGCGTCTATACAGCCAGCTTGAGAAAAACCGGCTGCTGGCTAATGAGCTGAAGTTAACCCTGCATGATCTGTGTGACTGAGAAGGGGGTCTCTCCTCCGATCCTGTTTAAAGCCAGCTTTATTTGGCGAGGCACTGGGGGGGGGAGCCTGCCGGACGCAGACTTGAAACCGGAGCGCACACACTCTCCCCCCCTCCTTTTTTTCTTTTTAAAGACTGACAGACTTAGGACACTTATTGCAGTTTAATTGGAGCACTTGACGCTTAGCCTTCTTAATGTACTTATTTTTCTAAGCTTTTGTTTTTCTACAAAAGCAGGGTATTACTCACTGCCTGCTTTCTTGGCGCAGTAGGTTGCTAGCACAGGCCTGGTAGAGCGTTCGTCAGCCTTGGGTGTCCCCAAAGCTTCTTTTGGACTACAAAACCCATCGTCCACAGCCAGCTTAGCCAATGGCGGAGGATGATGGGCCTTGTAGTCCAGCCACATGCGGGAACCCAAGGTTGGCAGTAGTAGCTTCTTCCTGTAGATGCAGGTTGGGGAATCTGCAGCCCGCTTGGACTCCATTCTTCTCGCTCCCAAGACACCCCAGATTGTTGATTGAAACTGGTGTGAATTGGGGGTGCTCCACATCACCCGGAGGCCCACAGATTCCCCAGTCCTGCTGTAGAAGACTAGCATAGCAGTGGCTGCTTAACGTTCTTGACGTGGCGTGGGGGGGCTCTAGATTTCTCTCCCCACCAGGCGAAACTCCTGTAGCTACTTCTGTTGACACCCCTTTCTATGACGCGGGTCTTCTGTAGCTCGACGTTCATTCTTTCCTCTCTTCCTGCTCCCTTTTAGACCCCTCTTGCATGGATTGGCTGACTTGGTTATTTCCAAAAAGTTATCATTTTCTTGTACCAATAAAACCACTGGCCCACTTGGTTTCGTGCCTGGCGTGTACTTTCCCTGTCTGTGCTGTTTCTTTTGTTGGATAAATGTTGCTGTCTGGCAGGTATTTTTTTAAAAGAGGTGTGTGTGTGTGTGTGTGTGTGTGTGTGTGTGTACGTACGTTTTGTTCCACGGAGGAGATTGGGTAGGTATCAACCTCTGGAGCGACGCCTGGACAGAAGGGGGCACCCTGTCGCTACGGGAACAGTGACCAGAATGGTGTAACCGCGCCGGAAGCGATTGGGACGCTGTTCCACCGTTCAGGGAGAACCCTCTTTGATGCTTGGTCAAACGGAACATCTGCCTCTGCCATCTCGGGACTCAACCAGCTAGCCTCAAAAGGCAATCGCCTACTTCATTTATTCTTTTGGCTCTTTCCAACGCACTATTCTGAAGCTTGGGAATGCATGGCAGCTGCCCACTCTCCTTCCAAAACTGCCAGAAGGGCAGAACTACGCCCGACTCATCTCAGAATCGCACGCTTCCATGTATGGGTTGCACTGTGGCGATAGGTCTGCCTTCTGTCGTTCAATTTTTTGAGATGCCGTACCCGCCATCGCCGCTCCGCTTGCCGGCGTCTCGATCCTGCTACCACCACTCCCCCAAAAGGGGTCATGGCTTCCTTGCAAGACGGGGCGGTATCTAGGGAAGCGTTCACGTTCCTCCTAGAAATGGGCGCAAGGGAGCTTTTAAAAAGTCACGAGGCTCCACAGTGTCGCCTCTGCATGTCGTCCATGGCTGCGTCTGTTGGTTTCCCCCCAAAAGGTCTTTTTTAGCTTTGCAGCCCAAGGCATGACAAACAAGGCAATTGCTTGAGCTTGGTTGGAATTTCATATGTATGTCTCCGTGTGTGAGTGAATACTCATTTTCCCGTCAAGTAAAAAAAAAAGCCCACGTTATGATCAGGATTCTAAAGTTGCACAGGTACGGAAAAAGCCACAGGGTGGAGCACTGGGTTCACCGTCCGATTTTGGGAGCGTCTTGGCTTTAATAATAACATAAATAAATAAATAAACCCCCAAGCTGCTCATCCGTAGCTCAGCACTACCAAGATGCATTTGAAAGTTTGGTGCTGCAAATCTCAGGAGCCGAAGAGAGGGGCTGGCACGCAGGACGACACTCTGCATGTTCATTTGGGAGATAGCCCCACCGTGGTACTTACACCCTGGGTGAGCGAGGTTCAGTTTACACCTCCAATTCCTGTGCTGTTCCCCCACAGCCAGAGGCAGGAAGCCCCCAAATGCTGTTTACTTGGAACTGCAGGTGACGGAAATGCTGTTGAACTAGCGTCCTGCTTGCGGTCTTCCCGGAAGATGCATCTGGTTGGCCACTGTGAGAAGAGGGTGCTGGGCTAGAAATGCCTTTGGCCTGATCCAGCGGAGCTGTTCTTACAAGTAGCAGCCATGGGGAGGGAGGGGGGTCCCTTGCCTTCATGCCCAGCCTCTGCAGGCTTCCTGGAGGAATCTGATTGTGAGAGCAAGGTGTTGGACTCCTTGCATTCCTAGCATTTAAGGAGCAAGGCTTCAGCATACCCTGTTCTCCCTTCTCTGCTGTTAGCTCAGTCCGGATCAAAGGGGATGACAAAAACGAGCAGCTAAGCCGCAGGTGGCGCTAAGGGTTAAAACACAGAGCGTAGGACTTGCCAATCAGAAGGTCGGCGGTTCAGATCCCTGTGGCGGGGTGAGCTCCCGTTGCTCGGTCCCAGCTCCTGCCAACCTAGCATTTCAAAAGCACGTCAAAGTACAAGTAGATAAATAGGTACCGCTCTGGCGGGAAGGTAAATGGCGTTTCCGTGCGCTGCTCTGGTTTGCCAGAAGCAGCTTAGTCATGCTGGCCACATGACCCGGAAGCTGTACACCGGCTCCCTCAGCTAGTAAAGCGAGATGAGCGCTGCAACCCCAGAGTCGGTCACGACTGGACATAATGGTCAGGGGTCCCTTTACCTTTACGCCAAAGTTTGGGTGGGGTGGGTGTGTCAAACTGGCTGCATTTCTTTCTGGCACGGGGCACACAACAGCTCTGAAAACCCGCAGGCCCGGCCTGATGACAACCAAGCACCTCTGCATGTGGATGGCGAAACCGTAAAATGGAAGCATGGGCGTGGATGGAGTGGGGAGACCTAGCGTTCTGGCTTTTTGGGGGGGGACAGAATCAAAAGCTTTTGCGCGGCTGTGTTTGCTGTGAAGGGCACTGCGTTGCTGGGGGGGACGACGCACCTTTCTGGGAGGGCGCGAGCTCCCTCTTGGCACACCCTCCTGACCCAGCCATTCACGGTCTCTGCTTTTCCTTTCCAGATAAGCTGAAATGTACCAAAGAAGAGCACCTTTGCACGCAACGGATGTTGGACCAGACTCTGCTTGACCTGAACGACATGTAAAAGACCCTGCCCGCCCGCCCACCCACCGGCCTCACCCTGGCTCCCCCACCCACCCACCCCACTGCCTTTTTTTAGCCAATCCAGCGGGCAGCTTCCTGCTGGGGCCGGCTCTTGTCTTAAAAAAAGAACGAAAAGAAAAGTTGACCTCTAACCCTTGAAGGGTCAAAGGTGAACCTTCTAGCTCTCGTTGCCAACTTAACCAAAAGCCTCTGCCAGTCCACCTCCCCTCTATCTTCTCTCCAGTCCTTCAAATTATTATGGGGCCATCAGACTGGGCAGTTGCCTTGCAGCATCACGAAACGAAAACCCAGCACGCAACACGATATTCAGTGTGTGAGATGTACATTCCTTTGCAGTCGTGGGGGGAGAGGGTAATTCTTTTGGAACGGGGAAGTAAAACGCCCCTTGCGAGGAACATCGAGTGTAATTCCTAGGGCTCACAAGCTTGTGGGCTTTTAGAGGTTTTGCGCTTTCACCTCCTTGACCTGCCTCCTTTTTTTTTTCCTTGCTGGGTTATTTTTTTGGGGGGGGGGCGGGGTTTGGTTGGAATGCGACAGGTCTGCAGCCTGTGGAAAGGTTGCAAATGTCCTGCCTGAGCCAGATAAATGAAAAAGCCTCATGAAATTTATTGAGGGCGACGGAAACGTGTCCTCTGTACAAAGAAATCCCTCTTAATTTTTTTTTTTTATGGGGGTGGGGGAATACCTAGAACTTCTTGGCTTCTGGCAGAGGTGTCCGTGTGTGTGTGTGTGTGTGTGTGTGTGTGTGTGTGTGTGTGTGTGTGTTTTGCCATAATGGTGCAGTCTTAACACACTCTCTTGTGCTTTATAGCTATTTCTAGTTTGGGGAACACAACTATATCGAAATATATCAGGTTTCATGATCCATTTCGCTCTCTAAACACGCACCTAACTCTTTTCCTCGAGCACCTTGGCCTTCTCCCCTCCTTTAAGCTTCTTACACCTGGTTACTAAGGACCGGCTGCTCCCCAGCCTCCTGTAACCAAGAAATCTCTCTTCCCCAGCTAGGCTTAGCTTGCTCTGTGCTTTTTTGAGTAAAAAAGCTTTTGTAGCTTCTGTGTATGGGTGTGTGAGCATGAGGAGAGGAGCTCTCTTTTTGTCCTAGCGCTCTTCCGGACGCAAGGGGTTGGTTCCCTCCCCTTCTCGAGCCGCGGGATCTTACTGTACTGTCTTAAAACAAAACAAAACAAAACTGGATACCAGCCGCCACAAGGCCCTTTGCTGTTTGGAGACTTGATTTATCAAGGTGTGTGGGGTTTATTTTTGCCTTTGTGTAAAAAAAAAAAAAAAAGGAGGGTGTTGCCTTGAAGCAGAGAGAGGAACAAGTGTTCATGGTGTGGCGGTCCTTTTTTTTTTTTTTTTTTAAGCGGCCAGTGTGGAAAAAATGAGGAACCATATCAAGTATTTTGATACTAAAAAAACTTGTCTTTTATTGTCTGATTTTTTTGGGAAATAATAAACAGAAGCATTCCCTCCACTGTTGCAACTTTCTTCTTGTATTTCACAAGGGCCTTGTTAATTTGTTGATATTAATGCGGGGAGTAAATTACCAGCAGGGGAAGAGATGGCTTTACAGGTACAGTGGTACCTTGCTTCTCAAACTTAATCCGTTCCGGAAGTCCGTTCCAAAACCATGGCACGCTTTCCCGTAGAAAGTAATGGAAAACGGATTAATCTGTTCCAGACTTTTAAAACCAACCCCTAAAACAGAAATTTAACATGAATTGTACTACCTCTACAGTTGTTAGGGGACGTGGGGGGCGCTGTGGGTTAAACCACAGAGCCTAGGGCTTGCCAATCAGAAGGTCGGCTGTTTGAATCCCCACAACGGGGTGAGCTCCCGTTGCTCAGTCCCTGCTCCTGCCAACCTAGCAGTTCGAAAGCATGCCCGTGCAAGTAGATAAATAGGTACCGCTCTGGAGGGAAGGTAAATGGCATTTCCGTGTGCTGCTCTGGTTTGCCAGAAGCGGCTTAGTCCTGCTGGCCACATGTACGCTGGCTCCATCGGCCAGTGAAGAGAGATGAGCGCTGCAACCCCAGAGTCGTCCGCAACTGGACCTAACGGTCAGGGGTCCCTTTACCTTACAGTTGTTCTCTTAATGGTTTTCTTGCCTTTGCTGCTTTTATCCATTTAAGCAATCACACAATCAGTAGCTGAACTGGATTCCACACAGTCACAAAAACAAGTCACAAGCCACAGCCCATGAAAATGAAAAAGCCACACAAGCACATATGCAAAAGAAAAAAGGGGAAAACAAAAGCACCAAATATAAGCTCCAAATATCACCTCCGTGTTTCCTGGGTGCTCAGGACTCAACAGCCGACAGAATGGAACCCTCAGAAAGGAAGAGGAAGTCTCCAATTAGCAGGAGGGGACTCAATTTACAAACAGAACACATTCAGAAAGGAAGCGGAACAGCGTAGGGACTCAAAACGGAGCATGCTTGGCTTCCCCAAAAAAGTTGGAAAACTGGAACACCTATTTCCAGGTTTGCAGCGTTCGGGTTCCAAGTAGTTCAAGAACTAGGCTGTTCGAAAACTGAGGTACCACTATACTAACTTCCAAGTCCTATAGGCAGAGGTGCGGTGAACCTTCTGAAGACCACCTGCTATTGGTATAAAGTGGGTGGCTCAATGGATGCAACTCCTCAATGCAAATGCGGGGAGCCATTGGGGAACCAGATGTCAATGAAATACAGCTCCCATCAGTCCCAGCAAGCATGGCCAGTGATCAGGGATTATGGGAGTTGTAGTTCAGCAACATCTGGATGGCCAAAGGTTTCCTGCACCTCTGTGCAATTTGGGGAGGGTGCTGTGGCATAACACAAAACAACTGCCACATGCGAGAGCAGAAAAAGACGGAATCATGAAATTATTAAGAGCATTTGTGTCCCACTGTTTAGCTAAAAAGGCTCCCAGAGTGGCTCCCTCCATTAAGAGAGACTGTCCCTGTCCGCAGGCTTACAGTTAAAAAATAACAATCCACACAAGCACAAAATGCAAGGGGACAGAGAAGGAAGAGAGGGGGAAATTATACTCTCGCACCAATTCTTAAACAAATTGTTCCTATAATGGCCAGTTAACCCAGTTCAGGGACGCGGGTGGCGCTGTGGGTTCAGCCACAGAGCCTAGGACTTGCCGATCATAAGGTCGGTGGTTCGAATCCCCGCGACGGGGTGAGCTCCCATTGCTCAGTCCCTGCTCCTGCCAACCTAGCAGTTCAAAAGCACGTCAAAGTGCAAGTAGATAAATAGGTACCGCTCTGGCAGGAAGGTAAACGGCGTTTCCGTGCGCTGCTCTGGTTCGCCAGAAGTGGCTTAGTCATGCTGGCCACATGACCCGGAAGCTGTACGCCGGCTCCCTCGGCCAATAAAGCGAGATGAGCGCCGCAACCCCAGAGTCGGCCACGACCCGACCTAATGGTCAGGGATACCTTTACCTTAACCCAGTGCAAGGATAGGAGGTGCCTGATGGAACTGGGCTTTCAGTCGCTCGATGGTGTGGGCAAACTGTCCACCTCCAAATATCAGCTGTCCTATCAATGGGGAACTTACATCAGGTACCACCACAGATGTTTCCAGGGAGATAGCTCTTTGCTTGTTCTCCCCTGTTCAAAACGTATGGGAAGGTGGGTGTCCAATCCTGGCACACACTGAAATGCAGACATATTTAACACGGTGTGCTCAATGCAGGAGTGGAACAGAGTCGGTGTACACGGGGACTGAGAAGGAAAAGCAAAAATTTCCTTGCCCACTATGAAATTTAGAGGGATGTTAACCGAGACATTTTGTGGGTGCCACTGGTGTGCCATGTTGGCAATCCCTGCAGATAAAAATATGCCAGAGAAAAAGGGCATTCCTGCAGTGTACTGTTCCAGTCTTGACAGCACTTCTAAAGGGTGTGGTGCAAATACTGTGCCCCCTCTTTGCCAAGGCATTTAGACACTTAAGAGGGTAGGCATACATTATTTACAAAGTTCTCTCGTGCTGCCTCCAAAGAACAGGACAGTATGTGGCATTCTTCTCATAACATACACTAGAGGTTTTCAACCTTCGGTCTACAGCTCCCTTGACCAACTACATTCTTTCTGCAAATTATGGCTAGAAAAGCCACCTCGGTTGGTCTCTCTCCCCCCCCCCCCGCCACTTTATTACCTGGGTTATGAAGACGTTAAAGCAAAGACTATGGGATAATACACACAGTGACTTGCGATGTCGATCACACGCAGTCTGTAGTCCGCTGGCAGTAGGAGTACAATCTGGGCATGTCTTTTAAGTTAACACCTTACATTAAAAACCTGACAGTACCAAATTATCGAAGGTTATTCACCAAAGCCAAACTAAACGTCTTTCCTTCTGCAGTGTTGGATGGCAGGTTGAGAGGAGTTCCCTACCAGGACAGACTTTGCTCATATGCTCGAGACATCAATTCCATAAAACATATTTTGCTGCATTGTGCGAAATAAGAGCAAGCTAGGGCTGAACTGATATTACGCTTGCTGATACCTTTCCCGGGAAAATCAGAGGCTTACTATGTCAGGTTCCTATTGGAAGACTGGGCAAACGCTAGAACATTAGCAGTGGCAAAGTTTTTATCGGTGGTTGCAAGAACCAATGATCCCTATCTTTTAAGTCTGAACAAAATGCTTGTTTAACCTGGAGGTAGGCTGTCTGAATTGTGCATTGCTTTGTAACGATTTGTTGGGTCTCTGGACCGTAATAAAGATTGATTGACATTCTTTCTGCAGCACCCCAGTGGGGCTCAAGAGCCCAGTTATGCCTGCAGAGCCGGCAGCCTCTCACCCTTTTTTAGAACACCCTCCCTTGTGGAGTCTTTCCCCAGCCTCATTTCCACTCCCCTCTCCTTGGGAGTTCTCTGGACAGCCGCTGCCACCACCCCTGGTCTCTGAGTTGCCCCCACACACCCCAAAGAGAGGTGCCTCCTCACAGTGCCCTAGAGGGGCCTCGGAAGCACCCCCTCCGTCAGCCCCAGAGGCACCATTCGCCTGCGGAGCTTGTAGCCAGGGCCGCTGCAACAAAGAGCTGTGCAAGCCTTTGGGAGGCAGAGACGCAAGAGGGCATCAGAGGAGGGAGGGAAGGAAAGAGGGACAGAGGTCCGTGTTGCCCACAGCACCCCTGACCATCATTCAAGGCACCCCAGGGTGCCACGGCACACTGGTTGAAAGCCACTCCCATATATGCCTTTAATCCTCACAGCCCCCTTGTGGAGGTTAGCCTAAGGGAGAAAGTGATTGACAGAAGTCTGCAACCATCTTATCCCTCCAGGGACCATGCATGGTAAGTTAAGAACGGAGTGACAGGCCTAAACTCTATTCCACCCATTTTTTTTAAAAAAATAATCTTTGCAGCAGCCCTGTCCTGTGAAAAACAGGCCAGCCGGCCAGCTTGAAGTCCCCATATGTTGTTGGACTACAGCTTCCATCATCCCTGAGCACTGGTCCTGCTAGCTAGGGATGATGGGAGTTGTAGTCCAAAAACAGCTGGAGACCCAAGCGTGGGAAACACTGGGTTAGTGCAAGCCCTCCTGCCTTCCTCCATTGATTAAACAGGCATGGCCAAACTTGGCCCTCCAGCTGTTTTGGGACTACAACTCCCATCATCCCTAGCTAGCAGGACCAATGGTCAGGGATGATGGGAATTATAGTCCCAACACAGCTGGAGGGCCGAGTTTGGCCATGCCTGGATTAAGAGATGACCTCTCCGCACGCAATGCGTAATGCCTTGCCTCTATTAAGGCTGCAGCCGTCAGAAGCACCTGAATTAGGAACAATGCAAAAATCCTAGCACAGGCTTCGAGTCGAACCCGTAGACTTCCGACCTCGGGCTGCGCATGCGCGCAGGCAGGCCCTTAGCTTAAACCGCAAAACGGGCCACGAGGTGAGAAGGCGCATGCGCAAACCGAGTCCGGCGGAGAGGCGGGAAAGGGGAAAGAGACCAAGCGCGCGTACTCGAAGGAGTGGGGGAAGTGAGCGCGCATGCGCAAGGACAGAACGCCCAGCGTGCTAACAAGGTTCCTAAGAGCCGACGCATGCGCAGAACTAGGGCTCGTGCGAGGCCGAAGGGATCCCGCGGCCATTTTGCGCCGCGGCGGCTTGGGGCTTTTCTTCCGACGATGGGGCTGGGCTGGGCCCCTCCAGGAAGGCCGGCCCTTTTCCTGCTTGGCTTGGCGCTTTTGGCGAGGCTGGCCGGCGCCTATAAGCTGAACACGCCGAAGGTGCTGCTGCCCTTCAGCCGGGACAAGCGCGTCCCCTTCGTGCTGGGCGCTGAGGGCGGTTGCTACTCCTGGTGAGGGGCGGAGCCTAGGCGGAGAAAACGAGGGTGTGGCAGTGACGTCATGGTGGGCGTGGCCAAGGGAACAGCATTTCAACATTTTCATTAATACCAGAAGTGCTTGTTGGCCGTATGCAGTCTAATAGCCTGACCTCCTCGCAGTTGCTTTGAAGATAAAATGCTCCGTGTTGGGGTAGGCAGGGGAGAAGGGGAACCAGGCTAAGCCGCTTCAAGATCCAGAAAAATAGGAATGTACTCGCAGTGTTTTATTTATTTACATCCTGCCTTTTTCTCCACAAGGAGTTCTATGAGGTTAATCTAGGTAAAAGGTAAAGGGACCCCTGGCCATTATGTCCAGTCGTGACCAACTCTGGGGTTGCGGCGCTCATCTCACTTTACTGGCCGAGGGATCCGGCGTACAGCTTCCGGGTCATGTGGCCAGCATGACTAAGCCACTTCTGGCGAACCAGAGCAACGCACGGAAACGCCGTTTACCTTCCCGCTGGAGTGGTACCTATTTATCTACTTGCACTTTGACGTGTTTTCGAACTGCTAGGTTGGCAGGAGCAGGGACCGAGCAACGGGAGCTCAACCCGTTGCAGGGATTCGAACCGCCGTCCTTCTGATCGGCAAGTCCTAGGCTCTGTGGTTTAACCCACAGCGCCACCCGTGTCCATGCTAATCTAAGCCTCGATTATTGCGCATTGAAAACTCTCCATTTTATCCTCCCAACAACCCTGCGAGGTAGGTTAAGCCGAAAGAGGTATCAACACCTAGTCAGCTTCATGGCTGAGTGGGGTGATTTGAACCCAGGTCTCTTAGCTCCTAGTCCAACACACTAACTACTGCACCACCAATGGCTCTCCTTCCCATTCACCTCATGCTGTAGCAAGTGGCAGTGACATGAAAACAGAGAACTGATGAGCAAGTGATAAATAGTGAGATTGATATATTTGCCTTCCCTCAAAAGCACTCAAATCAATGTATCATTTAAAAAAACAAATGCTTACAAAAGACACCATCCAAAAAATGAGAGGAGGGAGAGGGAGCTGAGCAAATTTGGGTACTAGTTCTTACATAACTGCTCAAAGGACCCGGTGGAATTTCTGCTGATGGAGACAAAGGGGAGGAGCCAAGTGGCAGGTGGGCCTTGCCACCAAGAAAATGGAGGATTCCTTGCTGCCTCAGTTCCACATTTGCATCTCTCTGCTCTTCCTTGTAGGGACGCGGGTGGCGCTGTGGGTAAAACCTCAGCGCCTAGGACTTGCCGATCGCATGGTCGGCGGTTCGAATCCCCGCGGCGGGGTGCTCTCCCGTCGTTCGGTCCCAGCGCCTGCCAACCTAGCAGTTCGAAAGCACCTCTGGGTGCAAGTAGATAAATAGGGACCGCTTACCAGCGGGAAGGTAAACGGTGTTCCGTGTGCTGCGTTGGCTGGCCAGATGCAGCTTGTCATGCTGGCCACGTGACCCGGAAGTGTCTGCGGACAGCGCTGGCTCCCGGCCTATAGAGTGAGATGAGCGCACAACCCTAGAGTCCGGCAAGACTGGCCCGAATGGGCAGGGGTACCTTTACCTTTACCTTTACCTTTGCTCTTCCTTGAGAGAGGGGCACAGGAGCGTGCAAGCCTTGTCTCATCTGCTCTGCAGGTACTCCACACGCCATGACACAGTCACCATTGATCCAATGTACGAGAATGGGACGGCTTGCTCTCAGAAAGCTTTGTTGACCACCTGCTCTACACAGGCCACAAAGCTGGCCAGCGTTATTTTAGCAGAGGAGACAGGTAGGTGATCTAAAGAAGGGGAATTCTGAAACAGATTTGTTTCTATAGGGATAGGGGTCTAGGGTGCCATGCAAACCTGGGGAATGAAGAACCCCAAACGCTGAGCATGTACAGAGTGTGCCTTCCCTTTATCACTGAATGAGCAATTTGGGGGCTCAGAAAAGTTTCCCAAACCACAGGGATTGTCCACATCCACCCTTATTCTTCCCCTGTTATAAAACACAGATACAGGATTACATGTGGTGGGTGGGCGACACCCACTTTTGTTCCTCCTCCCAGTGACAGGTCATCTGCTGCGTTGCGATGTCATTGTGGATCTGATAGACCATGTCGAGATCATCTCCCGAACTCGAGAGATCTATGTGGAAGACTCCCCACTCGAGCTGAGTGTGAGAGCTCTGGATGCTGAAGGTAATCTTACCAGGGGCAGCCTGTGACACTTGGAACGCCTACTATATATTTTGGAAAGATATCTGTATGCTCTGCATTTGGAAACCTCTTAAAATATTGTAACCAAATTTTGGACACCATTTTGAATCAAGGCTGCAAACTGCACCTTTCAAAACTGCACTGATTTGTTTGTTTGTTTTTTAGAATTCACAAGCAATGCTGGGTGTGAGACAGCCAGTCATTTATAGCGCATAGCACTCTGTCTACATTATTGTTATTATTCTTAATTACTTTTCTCTCTGGAGTTGATAACCCTTTTGGCCTGCTAGTGGGACTCTTCTTTCGCTTTTGACATGACAAGATAGGTCACAGTGCTCTTGTTAACTTTTTATTTATGTTGTACGCCTAAAGTTAGCAAGGAGGTGGCCTGTTTTATCCACAACAACATAATTTGCATTCTTCTCTGTATTTCACCTGATGCTTCTGCTCATCTTCACACTCACATAGTTTTGGAACAAGACCTGTTAGCATCTTCCTCTCTGTTGCCAGCAAGGATCTCAAGGTGAGATAGCTTTGGAGCAATAGCCAGATCAGGACTATAGCATGGTCAGAGGGTTCGAGCCCTCGCCCCTCATGCTGTGGTCCTGATCCTCCCTCCCCACCCCCGTGTGACTTAAAAAGAAAAAACCAGTCATACAAAGCTAAGGCACATGACAGACATCATCACACCGCATCTCCTTTGGCCCTGAGCCTGGGCTCGTTTTTGGATCCTGCCTGCAGGAAACACATTCAGCAGCTTGGAGGGGTTGGAATTTGAGTGGAGCATCGCCAAGGACGATGAGTTGGAAAACGTGGAGCTCTCGAGCAAAATTAGGTAAGACGAAACCCCAAATGGCCAAGTGTGATGAATAAAATCCTGAATGACACGGGAGGCTGCGTGTGTGCTCCACTGGGTAGACTGCTGAAGTTGAGAGATTTCATTCCCTTGCATTCTTGCTTTGAACTCATTACTTCCATCTAAGGAAAGTTGCTCACGGTTGTTAAGTCCTCAGATGCATAAATGTAAGCGGGAGTCCCATATAGCTCACGTCCCCTTCCCTATCTCCTGTAAGAGGGGCATCTAACCTGTTGCTAGATTCCAGTGGCCGCCGCCGCCACCCGTCCACTGGCCATGCTGACTGGGGCTGATGGGTTTGGGGGTCTTAACAGTGGCTGCAGGTTTTTCACCCACCCTATACATTTCACCCTGGTTGTTTATTTACTCTTAATGCAGTGACAGACCTTTGTTCTCCCAGTAAAAGCCCAGTTTGGTTTCTTTAGGATTTTAAAATACTCTGAGGCAGAATATTCTCCGCCCGACTACGTAGTTGAGATGGAAAGAGAGGAGAAACAAGGAGATAGGATTCTGGTGTCAGGGATCAAAACAGGCGCAGCCGTCGTAAAGGTCCGAATACAGGAGCCTGTTTACAAGGTGAGTACTCACTGTGCCCTCCCAGAGGGGTCCCAGCAGTGCAAGGCAAGGTCAGGGCCTACCAAAGCTATAGAGGTGACATCCACACCATACATTCAGAGTGCTCTTTGCCGCTTTAGCAGTCACGGCTTCCCCCAAAGAATCTGGGAAGCTGTCATTTGTTAAATAGAGTTATTAGTGTCAGTGTTTGAAAAAGAAAAGGTTCTGACCTCCTTTTTACTCCTTTGCCTTGTCCTCAGACCTTAGTTGGCACAAAAGAGTCTTTGAGAAATAGTATTCTTGCAGAGTACTGCTGCTTTTATTCTTAAAAAAGTCTTCTTCTCCAACCACAAGCAACAGCTTTTACACACACCAAACGCAACCAGCTTTCTACCATCCAACCAACCCACACCCAATGCTAACATTGACCACTCTATATATGCGGGTACACTTTGGTGAAAGGTTGCATGAGTCACTGTAGGCCTCTGACTCATGCTGACTTAGTTCTTTTAGCATTAAAGAAACAGCGGCCAATTTTTAGCCGTGACAATTAGGAGATCATTCGCTGAGCTACGGTTCCCAGAGTGGTTTAACAATATGGGAACTCTGGAAATAGGAGCTCTGTAAGAGGAGCAGAGGTCCTGCTAACAACTGTCAGCATCCTTTTCAAACCAATTCCCAGGGGAATTGCAGGGGGTTGGATTAGATGACCTTTGGCGTCCTTTCCAACTCATTCTGTGATTCTAAGAGTGCTTTAGATGTATGGAGTGGAGGTGACAGGCGGCAGTTTTAAACGAGCAGAAAGTGGTCTGGTGGAGCCATCCTTGCCCCTGCACCCTGTGGAGATGAAACCAAAGCAACTGTCTTGAATGCCAACTAGGAGGGGGCATATATTGCGATGGAATCGCTCAGTCCTTTTTCAGTTTTGAAAGAGTCTTAAAGTAAAACGACTGCAAAGCATAATATCTATTTCTTTATGTGTACATTCCTCTCTGCGTGCCTCTGGTGGTGGTTTCTCAATCTTCCAGAAAGTTGCTGCTGCCCTGGTGCGCCTGCTGGTCTTGGAGAACATATTCTTAATCCCTTCCTATGATGTCTACCTGCTGGTCGGAGCCTACATTAAGTACAAAGTTGGCAAAATAGTTCAGGGAAAGATCACAGGTACATTCCTAATCTTATGGGTATCTCTATGCATAATTTAGTCTCCTGGCTGCGAAATTCTACACCAGTGTCAGAAACTCTCACTATTCTGGGCACGTTTTGCGACAGGGAATGTCATTAGCGTGAGCAGTTTCTGAGCTCTGAGTGCAGTACTGAGCCTAAGATTTCAGATTAAAACTGCACAGTGGAAGGAAAGAAGGACCTTTTTCTGCCTCCTCACTTCCAGCTATTCTCTGAAGACTGGAGAAGAATATTAGGGGGGTGAGCAGGGGAAGGACTAGACCATGTGACAAATGAACATAATATTTTAGCTGTAGTTCATTCATTTTCAGCTTTGCATTCTTGTTATAAAAATAGCACGCCTAGACATAATAATAATAATAATAATAATAATAATAATAATAATAATAATAATTTATTTATACCCCGCCCATCTGGCTGAGTATCCCCAGCCACTCTGGGCGGCTCCCAATCAAGTGTTAAAAACAGTACAGCATTAAATATAAAAAACTTCCCTGAACAGGGCTGCCTTCAGATGTCTTTTAAAGATAGGATAGCTGCTTATTTCCTTCACATCTGATGGGAGGGTGTTCCACAGGGCGGGTGCCACTACCGAGAAGGCCCTCTGCCTGGTTCCCTGTAACCTCACCTCTCGCAATGAGGGAACCGCCAGAAGGCCCTTGGCGCTGGATCTCAGTGTCTGGGCTGAACAATGGGGGTGGAGACGCTCCTTCAGGTATACTGGACCAAGGCCGTTTAGGGCTTTAAAGGTCAGCACCAGCACTTTGAATTGTGCTCGGAAACGTACTGGGAGCCAATGCAGGTCTCTCAGGACCGGTGTTATGTGGTCCCGGCGGCCACTCCCAGTCACCAGTCTAGCTGCCGCATTCTGGATTAATTGCAGTTTCCGGGTCACCTTCAAAGGTAGCCCCACGTAGAGCGCATTGCAGTAGTCCGAGTAGGAGATAACTAGAGCATGCGCCACTCTGGCGAGACATAACCTAGGTTTAAGGTGCCATTTAGCTCCTAGCTTTTACACCTCAGTTTCTAACACTGATGCTTACTCAGAAGTGAGCCCCACAGTGTTCAATGAAACTCATTCACTAGTAAGGGTGGGTTGGTTGAAGGATATGTACCAGTGATGGCAGATATGCCATCCTCCAGACTTTATTGAACTACAGCTCCTAACTATTAGTTTTGGCCTATAATGCCTTTCCCAGCTTCAGTGCTTTTATTGAGTTGGAAAATTGAATCATACTTACTATGAATAGCACTGAAGCCAAAGGCAATACATGGTCACTGCCCTGACATCCCTGCTGGGTTGGGGTGGGAGAGGGAGGCTGTGTAAAGAACACACCTGAGCGCAGCAGCTATGGCTGGGAATAACTGACTGAGCTTGGCTGGCCCTTTATCTCCGCAGAGGTGCAATTGCCTCTTGAGCATTATGAACTGGAGCTACAAGATGCAGTGAAGGCGCCTAACGCTTCTGGCCTCCCCGTGGCCAAACTGGATGCAAAGACAGCTACCATCACCGCCATTCAGCTGGGACAGGTTAACCTGGTCTTAGTCCATAAAAGTATCCTTAAAGAACTTAGAGCGGGCTGCAACTAGCTGTTTCTTTTCTTTTAATTTATTTATCATTTTCCAATTTTGCAACAATCAAATTATTTAACGAAACAAAAAATGCACATCAATTTCACTCCCCCCCTACCCCCATCTGTGGTTCCTTTCATCTTATCTTTACTACTACATATCTAAATTAATTCCTTAATTGTTTATTCCTCTTTTTAAAAATCCTTTATTTGCCTTTATTTCTCGTTCTATATAAACCCCGCTAACGTTTTAAGTTGCTTACAATAATTTTTCAAATGTTCAACAAACTTTCCCCAGTCTTTGTTAAAGATTCTTTCTTCCTGGTTCCTTATTCTTCTGTAAGTTTACTGATCTCAGACTACTCCCATCAGTTTTATCTGCCAGTCCTCCTTGGTTGGAGCTGCTGCTGCTTTCCATTTCTGTGCATAAATCATTGGGTTAGGGTTGCAAACACAAATATTCCCCCCCCCCCGCACCAGTCTTTGGGTACCTCCTGACCTATTATTCCTAAGCAACTAGCTGTTTCGGTCTTCCCTGACGCATGACCCCTGGAAATCCTGAGGCATGCCTGAATAGCTTCCAAGAGGCTAAGCACACCCACTTTTCATTGTTGCACAAGGGCTCATGCACTAGCGGTGTGTGTGTGTTAAATGTTGTGCAACAGAGGACTCCCAGCACAACAGCTGCATCAGCAGAAACTCATCGTTCAAGAATTATGGGAGCTAAAGTTTGTTGAGTGTGCTAAGAGTTGTTAGGAGATACCACCCTCCCCTTAGTCCCCCCACAGAGCTATAATTCTCCAAGTTCCCTGTGAAAGAGGGACTGAGTGTTAAACCACTTGGGGAATTGTAGCTCTGTGAGGGGAATAAAGGTAAAGGGACTCCCGACCATTAGATCCAGTTGTGGCCGACTGGGGTTGTGGGGCTCATCTTGCTTTATTGCCTGAGGGAGCCGGCGTACAGCTTCCGGGTCATGTGGCCAGCATGACTAAGCCGCTTCTGGCAAACCAGAGCAGGGCACGGAAACGCCGTTTACCTTCCCGCTGGAGTGGTACCTATTTATCTACTTGCACTGGCGTGCTTTCGAACTGCTAGGTTGGCAGGAGCAGGGACCGAGCAACGGGAGCTCACCCCGTCGCGGGGATTTGAACCGCCGACCTTCTGATCGGCAAGTCCTACACTCTGTGGTTTAACCCACAGCACCACCCGCATCCCTGTGAGGGGAATAGGGGCCCCCTAACAACTCTCAGCTGTCCTAATAAATGACAACTCCCAGAATCTTTGGGAGAAGCCGCCATGACTGTCAAAACTAGTATCATGGGGCTTTAAATGCACGGTGTGAATGTGACCAGAGTTGTTGGCAACCTGCTAATACATTCTCTTGCGCAACAATATTCTACTGGGGCAAAACTTTTCACCAGCAGAACAAGCATACCGCTAAGTGGTTTCAGTTTAGCGCCATACCGGATCCAACCCCGTGTTTAATGTGAAACATCCTCTGCCCCTTTCATCCTTCTCCTCTCAATTTACGACGAGGCTGAATTCCTTACCGAAAAGCTTAAGACATCCACATGCGAGCCTCCTCTGGACTTCCCAACTGCAGCATATACGTTGTGGAGCCTGGATATTTAGGTAAACGGTCCCTCCTGCATCTCCGTGCAGAGTTTTGACTATATAGGCACTTGGGCTTTTTCCTAACGAAGAGGGTGATGTGGGTGACAGTGGCAATGTGCATCTGGCCTCACCTCCAAAGCTGGGGATGGAAGAGGTGGGGCACACAGCTTGGGCTGTGCGCACACTGTTCCTTTAAAACACATTAATTCCCCCAGAGAATCCTGGGAGCTGTGGTTTAACCTTCACAGAGCTACAATTCCCAGCACCCTGAACGAACCACAATTCCCAGGATGTGCTTGAAAGGTATGGTTGCTGTGCAGCCTGTAACTCCCTTTGCAGCCATCCTGTTGGGGAATTTACCATATTTTTCGCTCTATAAGTCACACCTGACCATAAGATACACCTAAAAAAAAATATTCTCTCCCTATCTGCGCAGCGCCCCTTCAGCGAAGCGGCAGGAGAAACGGAGCCCCTTCCGTTTTTCCTCCCGCTTGGCTGAAGAGGTGCTGCACAGAGAGGGAAAGCTGTGCAGCGCCTCTCCAGCGAAGCGAAGCCAGGAGAGCAAGAGGGATTGGGGCGCACCGACCCCTCTTGCTCTCCTGGCTTCAGCGAAAGCAACACAGAGCTTCCGCTGGGCTCTGGAGGCTTTGTGTTGCTTTCGCTGAAGCCATGGAGCCTGCGTTCGCTCCATAAGACACACACACATTTCCCCTTTTTAGGAGGGGGAAAGTGCGTGTTACAGAGTGAAAAATACGGTATCTGGACATTTCCGAGATAGAGCTTCTCCGAGATTTGGTGCTTGATATAAAGGACTACCAAAAAAACCGGCAAAGAGGAACTGAGAGAGAATTAAGGGCCTCGGATGTGAGGTCTCCAGGCTGATAGCAGATAGACTGATGGACATTGGGGATCGAAACCGGGAAAGGGGGGTGGGAGTTTGGGAATCCAAAGGGTGTACAGTTATATTTTGAAATTTTCTTCTTTTGTTATTTTGTTTTGTTATGAGTATAAAAAAGGGGAATTCGTGGAAGGGAATTGGGGTCAACCTTAGAAAAATATCTTAATGTTTAAAGGCTGTAGATTATAAAGGGAAAGTGGCTATATAAAATGAACTAAATTGAATAATGGGTCAAATACAATAAGGTTAAAAACTTGGGATAAGAACTTGTTGAACTAAATAAATGGAAATGGAATACAAGAAGGGGAGGTGTGGGGAAGTCTTGGAAAGATGTTATTGAAAGTAAGGTTTAAGTGTAAATGTTTTCTGTTTTCTTTTTTCTTCTTTTTTTTCTTTTTTGGGTTTTTTGGAAATTTCAATAAATATGATATAAAAAAAATGAAAAATACGGTATCTCTTGTACCCTTTCTGGTCAGCACAGAGCTGGATTCTATCACTCTGGGAAGGGAGGGAACTTAGAAGAGGCCCTGCCTCAGCAGCAGTGAAGGCTGGTGCCCGTTGCCACTGGTAGGACTCGAGGCAGAGACCTATAATAGGTGGAGGCAGAGCAAATGATAGGTGAAGCCAGCTAGCTTCTCGTTTTGCCCCCATTATCCTCTTCCCTGCTGAAAAGGGAAGGGCAAAGCTGAGGCTAAGGGGGAAGGGGAAGCCAACAATCCCCTGGGCTAGTCGTAAGAAAGACGACTGAGTTGTCTAAGGTTGAGGTTCTCAGGAAGAGAAGGCCATCAAGGGAGCCAAGTACAGTGGTACCTCGCAAGACGAATGCCTCGCAAGACGAATGCCTCGCAAGACAAAAGAGTTTTCCATTTTTTGAGTTGTTCCGCAAGACGAATTTCCCTATGGGCTTGCTTCACAAGACGAGTTTGTTTCCTTTTACTTTTCTTCAGTAGCGCTTCTCCCCGCTGCCTGCCCCGCAAGCTCCGGGGACAGCTGGGAGGCGCAGCGCGTCTTCCCGCTGTCCCCGGACCTGGTCTGAAGGCGGGCGGCGGGGAGAAGAGCGCTTCTCCCCGCTGCCTGCCCCGCAAGCTCCCGCTAAGCCGCTAAGTACCGTTAATAGCCGTGCTTCGCAAGACAAAAAAATCCGCAAGACGGAGAAACTCGCAGAACGAATTAATTTCGTCTTGCGAGGCACCACTGTATGGGCAACGTCCAGTGAACACGATGCCGGCTGCCCCAGCTGCTAAATGTGAAGCTTAGCACCATGCAGTATGTTTCCTTTGCCTCATCTTACAGAAATGCTTTTCGTTTGGCTTCCGTTGTGCAACCGATTGCAGGTTTCACTGTCCAGCCCGGCAACAGGTGGATCCTAGAAGTGAAGCGAGAGTATACCATCACGGTCGAAGTGTATGACAAATCGAGCACCAAGATCTACCCGTCCGATGTGAGTAGGTGTCAGCTTGGGAAAGAAGCTCAAAGATCTCTCCCAAATGCCAGCCTTAACTTGCAATGAGATCCTGTGCATGTTATGTCTGAAATCACACCCACACCCCTTGAATTCCAGAGTAAATGTTCATAGGATTGCAGCCTTAAAGTGTCATCCAGTATAGACATATTTGGGGTAAAGGTAAAGGGACCCCTGACCATTAGGTCCAGCCGTGGCCGACTCTGGGGTTGCAGCGCTCATCTCACTTTATTGGCCGAGGGAGCCAGCGTACAGCTTCCGGGTCATGTGGCCAGCATGACTAAGCCGCTTCTGGAGAAGCAAAGCAGCACACAGAAACGCCGTTTACCTTCCCGCCTGAGCGGCACCTATTTATCTACTTGCACTTTGACGTGCTTTTGAACTGCTAGGTTGGCAGGAGCAGGGACTGGGCAACGGGAGCTCACCCCGTTGCGGGGATTCGAACAGCCGACCTTCTGATCAGCAAGCCCTAGGCTCTGTGGTTTAGACCACAACGCCACCCACGTCCCATATATAAGCCCCATGAAATTCAGTGGGACTTAATTCTGAGGAACACGCATAGGACTGAGGGGTTTCGTGGCACATAGTGAAACTATGGAACTCACTCCCATTGGAGTTCATTGGCTCCCAGTCCATTTCCGAGCACAATTCAAAGTCTTGGTGCTGACCTTTAAAGCCCTAAATGGCCTCGGTCCTGTATACCTGAAGGAGCATCTCCACCCCCATTGTACCGACCGGACTCTGAGGTCCAGTGCTGAGGGCCTTCTGGCAGTTCCCTCACTGTGAGAAGTGAGGTTATAGGGAACCAGGCAGAGGGCCTTCTCGGTAGTGGCGCCTGCCCTGTGGAACACCCTCCCTTCAGATGTCAAGGCAATAAGCAACTATTTTACTTTTAAAAGACAACTGAAGGCAGCCCTTTTTAGGGAAGTTTTTAATGTTTGATGCTGTATTGTTTTTAATATTTGGTTGGAATCTGCCCAGAGTGACTGGGGAAACCCAGCCAGATGGGTGGGGTATAAATAATTGATTAGTATTAGTATTAGTATTATTAGTATTAGTATTATTATTATTTCTACCAAGAGAGATGACTTTAAAAGAGGATTAGAGAAATTCATGGAGGACAAGACTGCTTGGCATGATGGCTGTGCTTTGCCTTTGCAGTCAGGGAGATTAATGCTTCTGAATCCCGGTTGCTAGAAACTGCAAGAGGGGAGAGAATGCTTTTGTGTCCAGTCCTGCTTGTGGAGTTCACACTGAGGCATCTGGAACATGTCCAGAGGAGGGCAACCAAAATGGTCAAAGGCCTGGAAACGATGCCTTATGAGGAAGGGCTAAGGGAGCTGGGCATGTTTAGCCTGGAGAAGAGGAGGTTAAGGGGTGATATGATAGCCATGTTCAAATATATAAAAGGATGTCACATAGAGGAGGGAGAAAGGTTGTTTTCTGCTGCTCCAGAGAAGCGGACACGGAGCAATGGATCCAAACTACAAGAAAGAAGATTCCACCTAAACATTAGGAAGAACTTCCTGACAGTAAGAGCTGTTTGACAGTGGAATTTGCTGCGAAGGAGTGTGGTGGAGTCTCCTTCTTTGGAGGTCTTTAAGCAGAGGCTTGACAACCATATGTCAGGAGTGCTCTGATGGTGTTTCCTGCTTGGCAGGGGGTTGGACTCGATGGCCCTTGTGGTCTATTCCAACTCTAGGATTCTATGATCTGGTTGGCCACTGTGAGAACAGGATGTTGGATTAGATGGGCCACTGGCCTGTCTGTGTTAGGTCTACTAAAAACAACAAGAGTCTTTAAAAATTGGATGCAGGCACTGAAGAATTTGAAAACACCTTTCCAGCCTTGTAGGTTTCCTTGGAGTCAACTCCAAGGACACAATGATTCTGTCGATCTGTGACCTTTTCGCTGTGCTTCTGATAAAGTGTTTGATATCACACTGTTCCTCCTTCTGACAACATTTCCCCCCACCCCTTGACTTCCAGAATCTTCGAATAACTCACCAGTTCCCCCAAGAATACTTTCAAGAGTTTGTATCTTCAGTGAACGGCTCCTACCACGTAGTTCGGGTTTTGAAGGATGGCGTCACCGTCATTGAAGCCGCGCTGGTGTCTGTTCTCCTCCAGGTAAAAGAAAAGCTCCTTTGTTGTAGTAGCATATGGATATTCTCTGGCCTGGATTTATGGGTTTGCAATAATATAATAATAGTAGGTCTCAACATTGGATGCTGGCTAGGAATTTGAGATATTTTGCTAGCCCTGCAGGCTTGAATGTTTATTCCTTGTTATGTACATCTTTTTTGTTTTTCTTTTAAGACTGAAAATTCAGGTCAATCATTCCTCCCTTTCCTTCAGAGTGGTTCAGAAGATTTATTAAAGCCGCCCATCAGCCACAAGCAGGAAGTGAAGATTTACCTTCCCATCACGCTGACGCCCTCCTTCTTGGCATTCCCACACCACCCACTGGACGTCTTGTACCGGTACAGAGTTCAGGTGAAGTTGACCAAGACCTGGGGAGATAAATCCCCTAGAATGCCCTTTATTCATTTCTCAGTGCGGTACAAATGTTTGCAACCATCTGCCACAGAAAATATGGCACCCATCCCCTCCACCATTTTGACCTACTTATGCCTTCAGAGCTTCCAGCGACAAAACCCTAAAGCAATGGGTTGTGTATGACAACAGAGCTTCCCTTTGCTCTCCTCCCGAGCATCTAACACAACACAGAAGGGTTGTTAAGAGCCAAATGAAACATGATCATTTTGACAACGTCTGGTTCCCTCATATCAGCTGCATAGACAGAAGTGAAGTCACTGTCAGAGTTCCAGCCGCTCACGCTTACTTATGGAGAGTCTGTGTCATGGATAGTTTGAAGCCTTGGTGATGCACTTAATGATTTGGTTATCTGACAGTGTCACTGTTTCCTTCTTATATGTGGCTGAGTACACTACAGGATTTTTAAAAGAACATAAGAAGAACCCTCTATCAAAATTATATCTTAACCTTTATTTCGCACAAAGGAGAGTGAACCTTCCCAGCTCTCACCTGGGAACTTCCCCTCTTCCCCCAGTTTCCTACCCTGGGAGATCCCACCCAGAGAGTTTTCCTTTCTTTTCCTAATGATCCATAGCATGGAATTTGCCTGTTTCAAGGCAGCTGCACACCGGGTCGACGTCTTCATTGAGCTATCCATTACAACCCCAAGGTCTCATTCCTGGTCGCTCACTTCCAGTTCAGACCCCATGAGCGTATATGTGAAATTCACGTATTTTTACCCCAACGCGCATCACTTTACGCTTGTTTACTTACATTGAATTGCATTTGCCACTTTACCACCCATTCGCTTCGTTTGGAGAGGTCCTTTTCAGCAATGTCCTTTTATTATAAAATAGTCTAACCAAAAAATTAAAAATTAAACAGGCCACCCGGAAGCAACCCATGAGAATCTCTGCTAATACCAAATGGAATAAAAGTGTTAGCCTCTCTGTCTACAAGAGGAGGCTGGTGAAAAAGACACCCTGACAACCCGCTGAGGAAGACCTACTGCAGAAAACATAGATGACCACCTGACCTCCCTAGCAGAAGGGACCTGAGGTTGGGCCTCCTCACTAGTTCAGGCCACTGCTACATTGAGTTTTCCATTCCTGCAGTCCCCTTCCATTGGCCACGTGAGTCCATGCTTGCATTTCCACCCACGGAGGCCACTGTTTCTGATCCAGTGACACGTGCTCTCTCCAACACCCAGGTGGAGAACATCATCATCTTATTCTGGGGGCACAGGCTTAACTGCGCGTTTTGTATTCCCCCCCTTCTGCTCTCCCAACTATTCACAGGTGGAGGGAGGCAGTGGCAACTTCACATGGACCTCTTCCAATCAGACCGTGGCCACCGTCACGGTGAAAGGGGTGGTCACAGCCGGGCTGGTTGAGGGCCAGACCGCCGTGCAGGCCAGAGATGTGCAGAACCCTTTCCACTTTGGGGAAATACAGGTAAGTCTTTCTGCGGCATTGGCGCAAGTCGAATTGCTTGCTGGGTCAAACCCCCCCCCCCTACAGGCTTCAAACTCAGTCTGAAGAGAGGGCTTGGGGCGTTCTGAATCCCTAGAGAGCTGATTCTTCCCTCCTAGGTACTCGTTGTTGTTGTTGTTGTTTAATAGTTTAATAACTTTTTTATTCAAAAGTAAAACAAAACATATTATCCAGAAACATATCATCCTTATCCCCCCCCCCCCATTTTTCCTCCCTCCCCACACCCTCCCACACAAAAACCCCACCCCCACCCCCCGACTTCCCTCAGTTCCAGTCTTTGGTTTCTCTAAGAATGCTGTTTTCTGCATGTTACAGAATTGTATAGATCCTCGAACCATTTAGCTGATTATTATTAAAAAAAAGTTTGCGAATGTTTATTCAAAACAAGCCAAGGAGTCCAGTTCGCTTTGTTGTGTCTTCAAATACTTTGTAAAGGGTTCCCGTTCATCTTTAAAGTCACAATTATCCTTGTCCCGTAGCTTGTATGTCAGTTTTGCCAGTTCTGCGTAGTCCATCAATTTTTCTTGCCATGATTCTTTAGTTGGGGTTTCTTCAGTCTTCCATCCTTGTGCTGTTAAAACTCTGGCGGCCGTTGTCGCATACATGAAGATGTTTTCATGTGCTCTTTGACTCTTTCCCCCCTGCCCTCACTCAGGTGTATGTGCTCAAGCTCTCAAAGATGGAGTTCTTGCCGTTCCATGCAGACACTGAGATTGGGCAGACCTTGGAAGTCCCACTCAGGATGTACCACGTGGAGAAAGAGACGGGGGAGACCATCGCTTTCACGGACTGCTCACTCTTACCCCTGGACGTTGGCATGGATAAGCAAGGAGTCTTCGCCCTGGATGAAGCGGGTAAGAGGGCAGCTCTCTTCACTTGCTCCCTAACATAAATGGGTAGCTGGTCCTCTCCTGGCCTCCTGTTTTAGGCCTCATCTTCACTAGGCGTTTAAAGCAGTACTGCGCCACGTTAAACGGTCATGGCTTCCCCCAAAGAATCCTGGGAGCCTGTGCCATCGTGTGGGTGGGGCCACAGGGGCAGTTGCCCTGGGTGCAAAATTCTTAAGGGTGCAAAATTTCAAAAGAAAAATAAAGTAGTAATGAAATCCACTCTCGACTCTGAGTATATTTCACTGAAATATACTCGGAGTCGAGAGTGGATTTCATGCTCTTTCTTCAGCTCATAGTGGTAATGAGGAAATGGAAGTTCCCTCAGAATGTCTGCTTTATATACATTATTTACACAATGGGCCCCACGTGATTGGCTAATTCCAGGAGTCTCCTGTAGGCCAATCAGGTTGCGGATTCACTTCCACCTGGAGCTGGATTGGATGGCTCCTGTGGACCAATCAGACTACTGCATTCTGGGTCCTATTGTTCTAGGACCAATCAGACTGCTGCATTTTGGATCCTATTCAACTCAGTTCATAACACCTAATAATAAATGAAAAATAGCATGCCCTCCCCTTCTCACATAACCCAATGTTTGCATGGGCGGACTGAGGAGCAGATTCAGGGGACGGCTGTTTGCTAGGGTGGCCTCTGCACGGGCTTTAGAAGGACACCCGCTCTTGACCAATGCCCCATTGTGCTCTCCACCGTACTCCACAATCCTGGGGCACTGCGATTGCCCCTTGGGTGGGTTGCCGAGCTATTGCTCCTTCGTTGCAGTTCTGGAGATGGTTGACAGATCAATCGCTCTTCCTGTGCTTGTAGAAAGAGCAGTTGTGCTCTTGTTTGTTAGGTAAGCAGAAAGCTGGGCCACAGTTCTGCTCCACCATCCATCTCGCAGCCAAGTCTCTCGGCCACACACTGGTGACAGCCAGCGCCACCATCTACGAGGAGTATTTTGACACGAGTGCCACCTTTGCTGCTTATGAACCGCTCAAGGTGAGGAGGCGCCAGCTCTGTGGCAGTCGTGGGCGGAGGGTGGTGCTACAGTTCATTTCTGTTCTCTCTCTTGAATTCCTTTTGCGTTGTTGAGGGAAGGGCCACAGCTCAGTGGTAGAGCATTTGCTTTGCTTGCAGAAGGTCCTAGATTACGATCCCCAGCAGCAGCATCTCCAGGTTGGGCAGGGTCTCTCCCCTGCCTGAAACCATGCAGAGCCACCGCCAGTCAGTGTGTAGACAATACTGAGCTAAATGGTTTAGTTCGGTATAAAGACGTGGGGCTACGTGGGGCTACCTTTGAAGGTGACCCAGAAACTACAACTAATCCAGAATGCAGCAGCTAGACTGGTGACTGGGAGCGGCCGCCAGGACCACATAACACCGGTCCTGAAAGATCTGCATTGGCTCCCAGTACGTTTCCGAGCACAATTCAAAGTGTTGGTGCTGACCTTTAAAGCCCTAAACGGCTTCGGCCCAGTATACCTGAAGGAGCGTCTCCACCCCCATCGTTCTGCCCGGATGCTGAGGTCCAGCGCCGAGGGCCTTCTGGCGGTTCCCTCATTGCGAGAAGTAAAGCTACAGGGAACCAGGCAGAGGGCCTTCTCGGTAGTGGCGCCCGCCCTGTGGAACGCCCTCCCATCAGATGTCAAAGAGATAAACAACTACCAGACATTCAGAAGACATCTTAAGGCAGCCCTGTTCAGGGAAGTTTTTAATGTGTGACATTTTAGTGTATTTTTGGTCTCTGTGGAAGCCGCCCAGAGTGGCTGGGGAAACAAATAATAATTATAATTATAATAATAAAACGGAGTCCTACATTTTGATATTCTGCGTCTGCAACCTTGATCTATCATCTAACTAGTTTCCCGGGAACTAGGGATGTGAATGGTGGTTAGAAAGCACAGACCTCCTTATTGGAAGAATTACAGGTGGGGAACCGGGGGTGGGCGGGTCCTTGGGTCAATTCTTTGCAGGCCAAGGCAGTGTTAACCCCATTTATATAATGACTAGGCTGTAAACCCCGTGGAGGTGGCTTTGGTGACCTGGCATTCCGTGAAGGAAATGGTGTTCGAGGGAGGGCCCAGTCCATGGGTATTGGAGCCATCCCGCTTCTTCTTGGAGCTCAGAGTGGAGCATAAGGACAAAGTCCACGTGGTGGAGGTTCGTTTGCCGGCCAAGAGGAAGCAAAACCAGTACATTTATCGGATCACATGCCTGGAGCTGGGGGAACAGGTAGGAGGAAGGTGTGTGCGTATTCTCCCCCCCCCCCGACGTTAACAGGCAGCTAGATTGGTGATTGGGTGCGGCCACCAAGACCACATAACACTGGTCTTGAAAGACCTGCATTGGCTCCCAGTACATTTCCGAGCACAATTCAAAGTGTTGGTAAGGTAAAGGTAAAGGTACCCCTGCCCGTACGGGCCAGTCTTGACAGACTCTGGGGTTGTGCGCCCATCTCACTTAAGAGGCCGGGAGCCAGCGCTGTCCGGAGACACTTCCGGGTCACGTGGCCAGCGTGACAAGCTGCATCTGGCGAGCCATCGCAACACACGGAAACGCCGTTTACCTTCCCGCTAGTAAGCGGTCCCTATTTATCTACTTGCACCCAGCAGTGCTTTCGAACTGCTAGGTTGGCAGGCGCTGGGACCGAGCAACGGGAGCGCACCCCGCCGCGGGGATTCGAACCGCCGACCTTTCGATCGGCAAGCCCTAGGCGCTGAGGCTTTTACCCACAGCACCACCCGCGTCCCACCAACACCCAAAGTGTTGGTGCTGACCTTTAAATCCCTAAACGGCCTCGGCCCAGTATATCTGAAGGAGCGTCTCCACCCCCATCATTCTGCCCGGACACTGAGGTCCAGCACCGAGCGCCTTCTGGCGGTTCCCTCACTGCAAGAAGCCAAGTTGCAGGGAACCAGGCAGAGGGCCTTCTTGGTAGTGGCACCCGCCCTATGGAATGCCCTCCCACCAGGTGTCAAAGAGAAAAACAACTACCAGACTTTTAGAAGACATCTGAAGGCAGCCCTGTTTAGGGAAGCTTTTATTGTTTGATGTATAACAGTATTTTAATATTTTTTTGGAAGCTGCCCAGAGTGGCTGGGGGAGCCCAGCCAGATGGGCGGGGTATAAATAAATTGTTGTTGTTGTTGTTGTTGTTGTTGTTGTTGTTGTTGTTGTTGTTGTTGTTGTTGTTGTTGTTGTTGTTGTTATGAAACGTAATGGCCGATAAGGAAAGGCACAGCCTCCATAGCGCTGGTGCATCTTACAGAAAAGGGTGCTATGATGGCTTCATCTGTGCTTGGCTTATTCACCCTTCTAGCTGTGTGCACGGTCCATAGTGATGACCCCTTTCCAGATTCAGTAGTTAAGCGTTTGGCTTTCTTAGTCTAATGCTTTAAACTGACCCCGTCCAAAGGCTCTGGTTACATCTAAACTTTATGCCTGGCTACATTTGCAAAGCCTGCTGGCTGACAACCACTCTTCCTTTGCTGCTTCCCCAAAGGTGTTTACGTTCCAGGTGGGCAATCATCCGGGCGTGCTAAACCCCAGTCCTGCTGTGGAGATGGTGCAGGTGAGGTTCATTTGTGCCCACCCTGCCAGCATGGCCGTGACACCTGTGTATAAGCTGGCAGCTGGCACTCCGCCTTGCCCTTTGCCTCAGCACCACAAGCAGCTGGTAAGTCTTCCGGGAAAAGCTAGAAGTGCCTCAATGCGCTCCGTTTGTTTGGGAATCTTGGGGAGATGTTGGACAGTCTTTTTTTGGTTTTTAGCCAGAAATTGGGCTCAGAAAGTTTGTATAACTGCAAGGAAAGTCCTTGTAGGGAAAATAGATAGATAGATAGATAGATAGATAGATAGATAGATAGATAGATAGATAGATAGATAGATAAACAGTGCTTTTTCTGGGAGCACTCAAGGGTATGCAGTACCAGCACCACTTTTCCTAGAAGAAAAGCACTGGATTTTAATATATATCTTTTAAATACAGTTGCACCTTGGATCTTGAACACCTTGTGACTCGAGTGTTTTGGCTCCTGAATGCTATAAACCCAGAAGTGAGTGTTCTGGTTTGCAAATGTTTCTTGGAAGCCAGACGTCTAACACAGCTTCCGCGGCTTCTGATTTGAGTGCAGGAAGCTTCTGCAGCCAATCAGAAGCCGCGCCTTGGTTTTTGAACGTTTTCGGAAGTCAAACGGACTTTCGGAACGGTTTCCGTTTGAGAACCAAGGTACGACTGTATATTAATATTTTGTTGGGAGCCGCTCAGAGCGGCTGGGGCAACCCAGTCAGATGGCGACATAGAATTATAATAATAATTATTATTATTATTATTATTATTATTATTATTATTATTATTATTATTGTTATTATTGTTATTATTATCATTATCATCATCATTATTATTATATTTGTTGCCAGCCATTGTTATCAGGGTTTTATCTTTCTTTAGTAGACCAAAGCTTTTTAAACAGAATCAGTCTAACGGACCGATCAGTTAAGCATGGTACAGTGGTACCCCGCAAGACGAACGCCTCGGAAGACGAAAAACTCGCTAGACGAAGGAGTTTTTCGTTTTCTTAGCCGCTTCGCAAGACGCATTTCCCTATGGGCTTGCTTCGCAAAACGAAGCTTGCCCCGCAAGCTCCGGGGATAGCGGGGAAGCGCAGTGCGCCTTCCCCTCTCTCCCCGGACCCCTTTTGAACCAAGGGGCGGCAACGGGGAGAAGCGATTCTCCCCGCTGCCCCTTCCCTTGCTTTAAAACAGGTCCGGGGACAGAGGGGAAGGCGCGCGGCGCTTCCCCTCTGTCCCCGGACGGTCTCCATAGGAACACATTTATTGATTTTCAATGCATTCCTATGGGAAACCGTGCTTCGCAAGACGAAAAACTCGCAAGAAGAAAAAACTTGCGGAATGAATTAATTTCGTCTTGCGAGGCACCACTGTATGTAATCTTCCAAGGTGTCATCATTGGTACCTTTCAAGTTCTGCTGCCCTTGCTTTGCAGGGCTTCTGTAGATCACAAAGATGTGGTCTTTTCCCAGGTGCGTCTCGCGCGCTATTAAATGCAGGCTGCCTCCGGTGTCTTTTGGGATGCCTTGCAGGTCCCCGTGTCCAGTTTGAGGAACACCGTTTTGGAGCTAGCTCTCTTCGACCAGCACCGGCGGAAGTTTGATAACTTCACCTCCCTAATCCTGGAGTGGATATCGGCCAATCAAAGCCTGGCTCACTTCGCTCTACCGAGGTCCATGCAGATGGTACCAAAGGATGATGGGACTGGACAGACCAGGCTCCATGGTACGGCCCAGCGTTGCGCTTCAGCAGAGAAACCAGTGGCTACTAATCAGGATGCCTATGTTCTTCCTCTGCTCCCGGAGGCAGTAATACGCCTCCGAAATAATACCTGTTGCTGGGAATTGCGCATGGGGAGGGGGGTGGTGTGCTTGAAGTCCTGCCTGCGGGTTTCTCATTGGGGCGTCTGGTTAGCGACTGTGAGAACTGATGCTGGGTTAGAGGGGCCACTGCTTTGATCCACCAGGCTCTTCTTATGTTCCCAGGCCCTTTAATAATAATAATAATAATAATAATAATAATAATAATAATAATAATAATAATAATAATATTTTTTTATTTATACCCCGCCCTCCCCAGCCAAGGCCGGGCTCAGAGCTCCTTACAAGCAATAATAAAAACAAGATGAATGATTACAACTTAAAAACAAAAATAAAATACAACATTAAAATAATGGAATATTAAAATGTAGCCTCATGAAGAGACCATCCAAGCCCCTGTAGCTAGAACTGCCACAACCAGTGCTTTTTTATTATCTCAGTCCTGCTTCCGCTGCGCAATTTGGAAACCACAGGAAAGGAGAATTTCTGTTGTTCTCACACCCTGCTTCCGGGTTTCCCACCTGGACATCTGGTTGGCTGCTGTGAGAACAGGATGCCAGGTGTCAGGTGCTGGTGGTGGTTGCTCGCGAGTAACCAGGCAGGACTCCAACCTGTCTTTTACAGGTGTTATTGGTGCAAACTATTTACAGTGCAGAACCACAAAGTTCATGTCCGTCTTAGTCACTTGCAGATTCCGGGAGTGACCCCTTCCGGTTTCTCCCCCAACATAAGAACTTAGACACCCAAAATCTCCGCCTCCCCTCCTTACGTTTCACCCCTCTGCGTAAGCTAGGTGACGGAAACGGTGTGTCTGTTTCCTGGCCAGCCGGGCTAGGTGAGGCGCTTAGGCTCTCAGTAGCATCTTCAAGCCCTCCCCTCGCTTGGCTGCCCCCTTCCCCCTCTGCTCCACTGGAGGTGTGGCTTTCTCCACCGCTGGACAAGGAGCTGCTCCTTGGAAGCTTCAGAGGCTCTCTGTATCCCCCTGCCTCCCTCCCCTGTTCCAATGGCAGTCCCCTGACACCAGGCTAGATGAGCCACTGGCCTGAGCTAGGAGGGCTTTGCTTACACCTTTAAATGGGTTATTAATTATTTTATTTATCACACTTAGCGTCCCAAGCTTTTTCTCCAAGGAGCTCAAGGTGGCTTTGCATGGTTTCCCCCCATTGCTTTTCTTCTAGAAAAAAGGTGCTCACCGCGAAGTAGTAGTTACTCCCCAAAACAACAATCGTGCAGGGTAGGTTTGGCTGAGGGGCAGTGAGCTTCATGGCCAATTGGGGATTTGAACCCTGGACTCTCATGTCCCAAGCCAGCACTCTAACCTCTACAATACAATAGCACTATCTCAGCTGCAGAAGCATCTGTCCTGCTGCAGCTTACTGGACTGAAGTGGGGAGGTTGGCATGGTGCAAACACATTGGCAGGTGTGCTGGATTGGCTCCATGGGTGTGTTTGCACCATGCTGGCTTCCCTGCCACTTCTCTCCTTTCCCTCACAGTAAGCAACAGCGTCCCAACTGCTAGGATGTTAGTGTTGTTATGAGCCAGTGTGCTGTAGTGTTTAAGAGTGGTGGACTCGTCATCTGGTGAACCGGGCTCGCTTCCCCGCCTCTCCACATGCAGCTGCTGGGTGACCTTGGGCCAGTCACACTTCTTTGAAGTCTCTCAGCCTCACTCACCTCACAGAGTGTTTGTTGTGGGGGAGGAAGGGAAAGGAGATTGTTAGCCGCTTTGAGACTCCTTCGGGTAGTGATAAAGCGGGATATCAAATCCAAACTCTTCTTCTTCTTGTGGCTCCGCCCCACCTGGCAAGACCCCTTTTGCTCATCCCTGTAATTGTTAAAAAAATAAAACTTACTGTATCTCACGTGTAAGAATGCAGTCTCCCTCACACCTCCCTTCCTATGTAAGAATGGCAATTTTAAAATACATTTGTTTCAATTCCTGCTTCCTTTTCTCTCCCTCCCTCCCTATGTCTGTATCTGTTTTGGTCCCAGGACACCAGCTCCTTGAGGTGCGGCAGATCAAAGGGACGGTGTTGATCTCCGTCAACTTTGTGAAATATTCCGAGAGAGGGAGCCCAAGAGTGAGTGGATGGAAGGTTGCTCCATGAAGAGGGTGTTGTTGTCCTCGGGTCCTTGCTTGGAGGTTTCGAAGCAGAGGTTGGGTGACCATCTGTCCTGGATGCTTTAGCAGAGATTCCTGCACTGCAGGGGGGTTGGACTAGATGACCCTCAGGGTCCCTTCCAACTCTACAATTCTATATGCATGGTAGACGTATGTAAGAACTGCACTGGCTGCCTGGTTCCTACCGGGCCAAGTTCAGGGTGTTACTGTTACAGTGGAACCTCGGTTTTTGAACGTAATCCATTCCGGAAGACCGTTCGACTTCCGAAAACTGAAACCAGAAGCTTCAATACAATAGGGAAACTCAAAACGGAAGTCGCCTATCACGTTCGGCTTCCGAAAATCGTTCGAAAACCGGAGCTACTTCTGGGTTTTCAGCGTTTGGGAGCAGAAATGTATGACAATGGAGGTGTTCAACAACTGAGGATCCACTGCAGTATATAAAGCCCTTAACAATTTACCTATGAGATCACCTTTCCCCATATAGGCCCACTTAACTGCTCTAATTTGCAAACAGGCACTGTTACAGATGCCGTGTATTATTATTATTATTATTATTATTATTATTATTATTATTCCCTGCTGTTTTCCCTGACAAGAACTCAAGGCAGCTTATAGAAAAAAATTGCCTGGTCTGGTCTTGAAAAGAGCAAAAAACCATGGAAGCAGGGGATCAGGGGCCGTATAGTGCCAACGCCCCAGTCAAGACCAGAAAAGAAACAATTGCCGTCTCCCACATCTCGCAATGTGATTGTCTCGTCAGAACCCTCCTCCCCTCAAAAAAAACACCCCGTTTCCTTGAGAAAGGAGAGAACAACTTACTGCCTAAGCTTCTCAAGACATTTTGCAATGGAAAAGGGAGAAAACTACAGCTGGGCTCTCTATCATGTCAGCTTTGGCGACGTGAGAAGGGATACCTAACATGCCAGATTAGCTGCGCTATCTGAGTCCCCCTGGGTTGCAAGTATGTGTAGGGGAGGTAGGCACCAGAACTCATCCAGTATCACATGCAGTTAGTTACCTGCTGCTAGATTTCATAAATACTTGTAATACCCGTCCCACATTTGTAAGAAATGCACCCAAACTTTGGAACTCCTTGCCTCTTGACATCCAGCAGGCACCTTCACTGTGCTCTTCCCCAGCGGCTGCTCAAAGCACTTTTGTTTAGGCAAGCCTACCCAGAACGCTGGCATGTGTTTTAATGCGGTTTTTAAGCTTATCGTTGATTTTCATTGTTTTTGAAGGTTTTAAATGGTTTTTAACCCTCCACCAATAATATCGTCGTTCTGTTCTTTTTTGTAAATCCCTCTTGAGCTTTTTCCCTACCGTCGAGCAGCATGTGAATTTTATTAAATAAATAAAGGTAAAATGGTGTCGAGAAAGTGGGCAGAGAGGTGTTTTTTTCTCCCTCGTTGTACCTGAAAACCTGGGATCATCCAACGAAGCCGACCGTAGGGATATTTGTTGTTGTTGTTTAGTCGTGTCCGACTCTTTGTGACCCCCTGGACCAGAGCACGCCAGGCCCTCCTGTCTTCCGCTGCCTCCCGCAGTTTGGTCAAACTCATGCTGGTAGCTTCGAAGAAACTATCCAACCATCTCGTCCTCTGTCGTCCCCTTCTCCTTCTGCCCTCCATCTTTCCCAACATCAGGGTCTTTTCCAGGGAGTCTTCTCATGAGGTGGCCAAAGTATTGGAGCCTCAGCTTCACGATCTGTCCTTCCAGTGAGCACTCAGGGCTGATTTCCTTCAGAATGGATAGGTCTGATCTTCTTGCAGTCCATGGGACTCTCAAGAGTCTCCTCCAGCACCAGAATTCAAAAGCATCAATTCTTCGGCGATCAGCCTTCTTGATGGTCCAGCTCTCACTTCCATACGTTGGGATATTTAGGAGAGACAAAAAGGGACGCTGCGAGGCGGTCAGCTTAAAGCGGCTTTAGAAGGGGCTTAGACAGATCCACGGAGGATAAGACGTATCAGTGGCTCCTAATCAGTATGGCTGCATTACCTCCAGTATCAGAGGCCTCTCAAGATCTTGCTCACGGGCTTCCCATCCACATCTGGCTGGGCCACGGGGGGGGGGGGGCAGCGTGCTGGACTCAATAGGCCATTGGGTCTGGCCCAGCAGGGCTTTTCCTTGGTTCTTCTTGGGTATGCACAGATCTGTTTCCTTCAGGAAAAGAAAAAAGGGCACAGGTTTCCTTGGCGTTGGCCTGCCTTCTGCGGAAACACCCCGAGGCAGCATTTCTTGCCCTTTCTCCACACAGGAAGTCTCCAACTCCCCTGCCTCTGCCGCCGTGGAACTCATGCTGGTCGAGGACGTGACTGTGGTTCCGGATAACATCACTGTGTACAACCATCCCGATGTCAAGGTAGGGCCCGAGGAGCTGGGTGTGGGTCAGGTGGTGAGGAACCCTGCTCAGACCAGGGGCTCTTCGTGGAGAACTTTGGCAGAGGCAAAATGGGGCAACGGTGGCAACTCTGGCCTTGGAGTAAAACAGAGCAGCCCCAGGTAAGCCAGTGCTCTGTGTGGCAACATTGAAAGAGCGGACTTGGGGTCCTGGTGTGGATATCCCCCCCCCCTTCTGCTTTGCCTAGGAAGTGTTTGCACTGGTGGAAGGGTCCGGTTACTTCCTTGTCAACAGCAGCGCGCAGGAGATGGTGAACATCACTTACCTGGAAACAGAGAGCGCCATTCAGGTGAGTGTCAAAGTGTGTAGCTCTGTGAGCCTTTATGAAGAGAGAAAGCTAGGGCTTCAGGGTCTGCCACCTATTCTTCCCCTTCTCTTAATTTGATAATACATAGGTTCATCTTCCATATTATTGCTATTGTTAATTATTATTATTATTATTATTATTATTATTATTATTATTATTATTATTATTATTATGTTGTGAACTGCCCTGACATCTATGGAGGAAGGGCGGTATACAGATTTAATAAACAAACCAAAAATAGTAAATATTATTAGGCAAGCCTACCCGGGCATATGCTTTCATTGTGTATACTTGTATTTACATCTTACCCATCATATCAGTTGTTGCTTTTGAACAATAAATATTTTACACTGTTTTGTGTAATCTACTTAGACAGCTTCCTTCCTTCCTTCCTTCCTTCCTTTCCTTTCCTTTTTTTTTTGGGGGGGGGGGGTTTAAGCAGTCTATATATTTTGTAAAGCAAAGTAATAACCTTACTCGCCAGCCGAAAAATAGCTCTCAGGGGGACTTGCAAGCATCAGTGGTAAGACAGCCTCAGGCTTCTGATCTAAGAGACACGACACAAAAGGAAAAGGGACTCGGAGGGAGGAGACAAAAAGAAAAAAAAATCAGCTCTGGCACAATTTCTTACTTTACAGAGTTCCTGTGGTAACCAGATTTATTTCAAAAGCCAAAGGATCGGGGCCCTGCCGTCTCATACAGCCTGATAAGTGATGTCTCCTTTACCCTGCGAGCGACTGCTCCTGTCACTTTCCTTGCAGGTGGTTCCTGTCCTTCCTGGCTCTTTGACCTTGGAGATCTACGACCTGTGCCTGGCCTTCCTGGGACCTGCTACAGCCTACCTTCGCATCTCCAATATGTACGAGTTGGAAGTGGACCTTGTTGATAAGGTATGATGAGTATTGGTAAGCTGGCCGGAGGGGTGTCAGAGGGCATGAGCGGCCGCTGGCTATGTAGCCTGGATTTGCAGAGATTTGTGGGAGTGGGTTTCCCTTTGCACAGGGCCGCTACAAAGGGAACACATACATCACCTGGCAGATAGATAAGATAAAACTTTATTCGCATTAGCCAGTGGCCATAGCAACAGTAAAACATCACAGTATACGCAGAAAAGGAAATTTGATATAAGAGCACAATTTAAAGTCCTGAATCAGCAGTCAGTTAGTGGCCCTTATTCTGATTGCCCCAGCTATGAACCTAGCCACCTTTGCTGTCATCTGCTCATCACCTGGCAGTGGGACGGGTAGAAACCTTGTAGCCTTGGGGAGCGTGGTCCCTGTGCCACACGCACTGAATGTTACTTTGTCTGACTCCGCATCTCAGTCCTCTTGCTTTTCCGCCAGAGGGGGCTGGAGTCCCAACAAAATCTGGAGGGGGCACTGGGGTATGTGTGAGAAGAAACACGGCTCAGTGGTTGAGCATCGGCTTTGCACGCAGAAGGCCCCTGGTCCCATCCCCAGTGGCAGCTCCAGGTAGGGCCAGGTGGCAGCTCTGCCTGAAACCCCTAGAGAGCTACTGCCAGTCAGTCTACTGAGCTAGGTGGACCAATGGGTCTGATGTGAAGTAAGGCAGCTTCCGATATGCCTGCTGTATGAAGAAGGTAAGAAGGGCCCTGCTGAATCAGACTGTCTTGGGCTCACAACGACCAACCAGATTCCTCTGGGAAGCCCCCAGGCAGAATAATAATAATAATAATAATAATAATAATAATAATAATAATAATAATAATAATAATATTTCTATCCCGCCCATCTGGCTGAGTTTCCCCAGCCAATCTGGGCTGCTTCCAACAAAGTATTAAAATACAGTATGTTAAACATTAAAAGCTTCCCTAAAGAGGGACGCGGGTGGCGCTGTGGGTAAAAGCCTCAGCACCTAGGGCTTGCCGATCAAAAGGTCGGCGGTTCGAATCCCCGCGGCGGGGTGTGCTCCCGTTGTTCGGTCCCAGCGCCTGCCAACCTAGCAGTTCGAAAGCACCCCCGGGTGCAAGTAGATAAATAGGGACCGCTTACTGGCAGGAAGGTAAACGGCGTTTCCGTGTGCTGTGCTGGCTCGCCAGATGCAGCTTGTCACGCTGGCCACGTGACCCGGAAGTGTCTCCGGACAGCGCTGGCCCCCGGCCTCTTAAGTGAGATGGGCGCACAACCCCAGAGTCTGTCAAGACTGGCCCGTACGGGCAGGGGTACCTTTACCTTTTTTTAAAGAGGGCTGGCTTCAGATGTCTTCTAAACGTCTGGTAGTTGTTGTTCTCTTTGACATCTGGTGGGAGCGCGTTCCACAGGGCGGGTGCCACTACCGAGAAGGCCCTCTGCCAAGCGCAAGAATCCAAGCGCAAGAGCCCTCTCCTGCAGTTTCCAGCAGCTGGTATTCAGAAGCATCGCTGCCTCCAACCATTGGAGGCAGAGCATCGCCATCATGGCTAGTAACCCTCGACAGCCTTCTCCTCCGTGAATTTATCTAATCCTCTCTCGAAGCCATCCAAGTTGAGGACACCCTGGAACCCTCTGCCTTCTTCCCCAGATTGAGGTTGGAAAATCCGTGCTGGTCTCCGTGCGCGTCCTGGGACATCACCGGTACCCTTTCCGGAGTAAATACTTTGTCTACATGCAGCTCCAGCTGAGGGCAGCCTCCCCAATTGTCACACTGACGTAAGTGCCCCGCGGCTCCTATGCTTTGACTTCCGCTTCTTCAAGAGGTCATCTTTGGGATCGCAAGGCGTTCTCCTTCCCTGCTCTCACACTCCACCCAAACTGTTGAAACCCACAAAACTGACCAAGTCCACAGTGTCAAAACTTGTGGTCGAAACTGCAAGGGCCGTAGCTCAATCTGCCTTTTTAAAAAGTTAAATCCCCAATGGCATCTCCCGGCCGGGCTGGGAACGTCCCCTGCCTGAAACCTTAGAGAGCCCCTGCCAATCATTGTAGGCAATACAGTGGTACCTCGGGTTACAGATGCTTCAGGTTACAGACACTTCAGGTTTCAGACTCCGCTAGCCCAGAAATAGTACCTCGGGTTAAGAACTTTGCTTCAGGATGAGAACAGAAATCGTGCTCTGGCGGTGCAGCAGCAGCGGGAGGCCCCATTAGCTAAAGTGGTGCTTCAGGTTAAGAACAGTTTCAGGTTACAACGAATTAAGTTCTTAACCAGAGGTGCCACTGTAGTAAGTGAGACAAACTGATTCCATATGCGGCATATTCCAATGTTCCTTTTTAATCCAGTTCTTTATTCAGAACTGTGAGGGATCTTACTTGATTTTTAGGAAGTCAGGCTAGGCATGTCTTCCATCCCAAACTCCTGAGAACTGCTGCTGGCCAGTGTAGAAAATACTGCACTAGACGGAACAGGGGTCTAAGATAGAATCCAATGCTCCTTTTAAAATCAGGTCATTATTCAAAGCCATGAGGTCTGGAGTCTTGCATTATTCTTTAAGAGAAGGAGCATAGCTCAGATGCAGTGCAGAAGGTCCCAGGTTCGGCCGCTGGTGTCTCTGGGATGGCTGTTGCACGTTTGACAAGCTCTTCCCATGGCAGCCAGACTGAAAATGGCAGAGCTGATCCCAGGCAGGGAAAGTCTTGCCGTCGTGCAGCTGATCTTTCTTCTTTGTGAGCTCCGTCATTTGTCTAGTGTTATGCCCAGGACAGTAGAAGATGTGAAGATGGGTGCCAGAAACCAGCCTGAAAATGGACAAAATGCAACCATACCAAACCTCTCCTTGCAGGCTAATGGAGGAAGTGGGTGACTATTCCGAAGTCTACGTCCTCCGAGCCATGGCTGTGGGGCAGACAAGTTTAGTGGCCGTGGCCTGGGACAAAATGGGAATCAAATTCACCTCGGCCCCTCGGAAAGTGGAGGTAAGGAATTGCAGCCACTGGGCTGTCAAAAAACCTAGGCACACGGGGAAAAAAGGTTTGCAAAAAACGTCTCCTGTGGTTTTAGAACCAGAGGTGTTAAGAACTTCATGCGCAAGTTCTGTGAAATGTTCCTTTGGCCCTGGCTGCAGATTTGAATGAAAAGATAATGGACTCTATAGCATGACCTTCTCCCAACCTGGTCCATTATAGTTGTTCTGGACCACAACTCCCAGTATCCCTGACCACTGGCCGTGCTGGCTGAGGCTGATGGCAATTAAAGTTCAGCAGCGCCAGACTGGGGAAGGCTGGTACAGTGTGTGTGTGTGTGTGTGTGTGTGTGTGTTTAAAGACAGCCTCAATTACCACATGGCCAAATTTGACTGCTGTTGTGTTTTGCCAGGTCTTCCCACCATTCAAGCTCATCCCAGAGAAAATAACCCTCATTCCACACAACATGATGCAGGTAAGTTCAGAGTATCAGTTGGATGAAACCATCCTATTGGCTATGCCCATCTTCCTTCCTTCCTTCCTTCCTTCCTTCCTTCCTTCCTTCCTTCCTTCACTCTTTCCATGGCATAGGTTACCCTGAGATGAGTCACCATCAGGAAACACCATCAGAGCACTCCTGACATATGGTTGTCAAGCCTCTGCTTAAAGACCTCCAAAGACGGAGACTCCACCACACTCCTTGGCAGCAAATTCCACTGTCGAACAGCTCTTACTGTCAGGAAGTTCTTCCTAATGTTTAGGTGGAATCTTCTTTCTTGTAGTTTGGATCCATTGCTCCGTGTCCGCTTCTCTGGAGCAGCAGAAAACAACCTTTCTCCCTCCTCTATGTGACATCCTTTTATATATTTGAACATGGCTATCCTATCACCCCTTAACCTCCTCTTCTCCAGGCTAAGCATGCCCAGTCGATGCAGTCCATGTTTCCACTGGAGGAGAGCAGATCCAGGCCCCGTCTGTACTATACATTTAAAGAAGTATTATACTCCTTAAAACAGCTCCAAACAGCATTTTGGATACTGTGGTTCGTTAAGAGTGCTGAGAGTTGTTAGGAGACCCCCTGTTCTCCCTCACAGAGCTGCAATCCCCAGAGTTCCCCGAGTAAAGGGATTGTTTGGTAAGTCATTCTGGAAATCGTAGTTCTGGGAGGGGAAAAGGGGAATCTCCTAACAACTTTCAGCACCCTTAACAAATGACAGTTCCCAGGATTTTTTTGATTAAGCCATGGCTGCTTAAAGTACTATGGTACAACTATAAATGTATAGTGTAGACTAGACTACATTTTCAGACCTGTCTTTTTCCCAGTACCAAAGGTTTTACCTTGGGGAGCTATCCAAGGTCCTGGAGAGCCTCCTTCTTTCCCCTAATCCTTGCTACTAGGTAATGACCTTGATCCAGTGCCACCTCCCTTCCTTGGGAGCTCTCCCAGGTCCTGAAATGTCTCCTATACAGCCCTGCTACCCACAAACAGGGATGGGGAGAACAGTGACCCTCCAAATGCTGTTGGACTCCAACTCCTAACAGCCCCAGCCATTGGGGGCTGGAGTCCAGCATCATTTATGGAGGGCCACATACTCCCTGTCCCTGCCTTACCTAGAACTTTCACACCTTCTTTCTGCTTGTAAAGCAGAGTTTTTTCTGCCCTTTCATCACAGATTTAGATAACGTCACAGGGAGGGCAGGCCAGCTTGTTCTGTCAGTTAATTCAGTTATAAATTCATTAGCCTAGAATTGATTTTGCATGATTAATCAGTTTCTCTGTTTAAAAATTGACCACTTTTATCACCCCTTCCTAGCCTCCTGCCATAACTGCAGCAAACAGTAGGGATTCTGGTACACGACATACATTAAGAGCACATTACCTCCCACAAAGAAAGTTTGGGGCAGTAGCTTCTTTAGGGTGCTGGAAATTGTATGACTAGGAGGGCTAAACTACCATTTCCAGGACACTTTTGGGGAAGCCATGTTTCTTAAACATATGGTGTGGGGTGTGTGGTCTAATTGTCTTTTACGCCTGGCTTTGATTGGTAAGTTGTGGGATCCTAAGTAAAGCAGACCCCTCAAATCTGAGGTTTCCCCACACCTTTTTTTTTTTAAAAAAACAACTTTTTTATTCAAAAGTAAAACAAAACATATTATCCAGAAACATATCATCCTTATTCCCTCCCCCCATTTTTCCTCCCTCCCCGCACCCTCCCACACAACCCCCCCCCCCCCGACTTCCCTCAGTTCCAGTCTTTGGTTTCTCTAAGAATGCTGTTTTCTGCATGTTACAGAGTTGTATAGATCCTCGAACCATTTAGCTGATTGTTATAAAAAAAAGTTTGTAAATGTTTATTCAAAACAAGCCAAGGAGTCCAGTTCGCTTTGTTGTGTCTTCAAATACTTTGTAAAGGGTTCCCGTTCATCTTTAAAGTCACAGTTATCCTTGTCCCGTAGTTTGTATGTCAGTTTTGCCAGTTCTGCCTAGCCCATCAATTTTTCTTGCCGTGATTCTTTAGTTGGGGTTTCTTCAGTCTTCCATCCTTGTGCTATTAAAACTCTCGCGGCTGTTGTCGCATACATGAAGATGTTTCTCAGCATTTTTGGCAGATCATTCCCTACAATCCCTAACAAAAATGCTTCAGGTTTTTAAACAAATGTTAAATGGAACATTTTCTTCAATTCGTTGTATATCATTTCCCAAATTTTTTTAATTGCCTTACAATCCCACCACAGGTTTCCCCACTCCTGATGTAGGCCAGGATGCTCTCTGTGATAGACTGGAGGGGGAGGGAGGCGTTGTTCCCAGGTGGTGGCAGGGTGATGTCAGGATCCAGGATGCCTCTGCCTTCTTCTTCCGATCTGCTGCAGGTGATGTCAGAGGGCGGCCCACAGCCCCAGTCCCTCATTCACTTCTCCATCAGCAACCAGTCTGTGGCCACAGTTAACGGAGTGGGGCAGGTCCTGGCCAAGGCTGTGGGCACAGCCACAATCCTTGGGACCATTCGGGCTGTCAACGAAGACACAGGAAAAGTCATTGTCTTTTCACAGGTACTTCCCTCCTCCTTGTCAAAGTCAAATGCTCACTTGCTGCTCTGTAATCTGAAACCTTCGGCTGCTTTCACCATTATTATTTTTTAATAATATTTTATTAAGGATTTTCTTGTTTTACAGAAGTGTAGTGCCTCGTATCTTTTTTTTTTTTTTTCATGTAACATTTTTACAAATCCATTTCATTTGTTGAGGCATTAGGGGGAGAAGAAAAAAGAAAGAGAGAAGAAAAGGGGGGTGGAGAGAGGGAAGATGGATGGGGGTGGGGTCGGGTGGCGGTGTTTCTATTATGTTTAATGTATGTAGAGTTTGGTGTCAGCGTTGCTTGTGTTGTTCACTTGTGTTCCTTTGGTGGTGAGAGAGGTTGGGGTTGGCCTAGGGTGTGATTGTTTGCTTGTGGTTGGCTGTGGTGATCTTTGTTTTCGTGTGTGAGTGAGGTGGGTGGGTGTTTTGGATCAGGTTAGCCATATTGATTTGTATGCTGTTGGTGGATTATTGTCATTGTCCTGTTGGGCTGTGTATGTGATAAAGGGGAGCCATACCGGGGTGAAGGTGTCTTCTTCTGTTTGTCCCCGTGTCAGTTTCAATTTATTAGTTAATTTTTCTAGTAGGGCTGTTTCCCATACTATTTGGTACCATTGGTCCATGGTTACTCATGACAGGTCTCTCCAGTGTCTGGTTATGGTATTTCTGGCTGCTGAAAGCGGGTGGGTTATGAGTTCTTTGTGGTGTAAATGGGCATTGTTGTCTTGGAAGATGTTTAGTAGGGCCGATTCTGGGGTGATGTCTATTACTTGCTTAGTTATTGTACATATTTCTTGTACGGCTGTTGTCCAGAATAGTTGGATTTTGGGACACTCCCACCACATGTGGAGGTATGTGCCTGTGGAGGTGCACCCTCTCCAGCATTTTGGTGAGGTTCCTGGGTGTATTAGCGCTAGTTTCCTTGGTGTTAGGTACCACCTGTAGGTGAGTTTCAGTGTGAGTTCTTTTCTTTTCGTTGATATGGATTTAAAGGGGTGTTTAGACCACATTCTGGTCCATTGAGTGGGGTTAATCTCATAGCCTATGTCATTCTCCCATTGTTTTTTGATTGCGTCTAGCGGATTTGCGGGATTTTGGAGCAGTATTTTGTATATTGCGGATACCGTCCTTTTACCGTTTCCCTTTGTTGTTAGGAGGAGGTTTTCGAAGGTTGTCAGGGGCCTAGTTGCTGCTGATTTTACTGTTGGGTTGTTTAAGAGGGCATGTAGTTGGTGTTGTGTTAACCAGGGCATTTGGGTGTCTTCTAGTTTGTCTTCCATTTAAGTTCTTTCCCCTCCCCTTGAAACCATGAGGGCTAGCACCTCCTCCAGTCTCCATAGGTCCCACCAGTGCCAGATTTAGGTGAGGCCCTAAGCTACTGAAGGTAATGGGGCCCTTTATATGCCCAGGTGTCCTTTGTCAACAACAAATTGTCGCTGTTTTTTGTGTTGGATATAGTGGGGCCCTAAGCTATAGCTTGTTTAGCTTATACATAAATCCAGCACTGGGTCCTACCCTGTGCCCTGTTCCTTGACCACACTAGAGCATGACGCTGGCCTGAGTCTGGCTGCCTTGATTGTTGGGAATGAGCAGTCAGTGCCTTAAGGAAATGTGAACATTTCATGACTGTGGGTGGTCTCCTGAGTGAGCTGTTCATTTGCCGAATGGTGTGGGGTCTGAGGTTATTGCTGTGCTGAGGTGTGTGTATGAGAAACAGCAGCTTGGTGCTTGAATTATTATCATTATTATTATTTATTAAATGTATTAGCTGCTTCCGGTGGAAGAAGACTGAAAGAAATTTAAAGACTATTTACAGAAATATTGTAAAATTAATGAATGTTAGAATGGTGTTGGCTTGAAATTAAGTGGTTTCTAGCTGTAATGGTATAAAAGAATATCAAAAAATGGTTTTTTAAATAGGTAAAAATTTAATGTTATAATAATTTAAGATTAAAGATCAGGATTAAATAAGGAGGGAAAGGAATTGCTGAACGAATAAATTGAACTGAAATACAAAAAAGGGAGGTATGAGGAGGTCCGGGAAACAAGTAAAAGAAAGATAAGTGACGAAAAGATTGAATTGTTTTTAACTATTTTTATTTTGTATTTTTTCTTTTTTCTTTTCATTTTGTAATATTGTAAAAACCTTAATAAATATTTATAAAAAATTTAAAAAAATAGCTGCTTCTTTTGCCTTAGCAACTCAAGCGACTTACAATATTTTAAGCAAAGAAGCAAAACGTGTGCATAAAACCAGCATTAAAAAATCCAAAAGGCAGTTCTCTTTTTTCCCCCATTTACTTCATTAAAACATCTCTCCCACACAAAAAGAAAGGGATGTGAAACCTTTTCTTTATTGGTAACTTCCCGGGGACTGTATTTCAGAAGGAGGAGCGCCCAGAAGCAAAAGCGGGAAGAACAACGAACACAAATTACAGTGGTACCTCACGTTACAAACTTAATTCGTTCCGGAGGTCTGTTCTTAACCCGAAATCGTTCTTAACCTGAGGCAGCACACGATTTCCGTTCTCATCCCGGGGTAAAGTTCTCAACCCGAGGTACTACTTCCGGGTTAGTGGAGTTTGTAACCCAAAGTGCAGTGGTGCCTCGCAAGACGAAATTAATCCGTTCCGCGAGTCTCTTCGTCTTGCGGTATTTTCGTGTTGCGAAGCACGGCTATTAGCGGCTTAGCGGCTATTAACGGCTTAGCGGCTTAGCAGCTTTAAGAAAAAGGAAACAAACTCGCAAGAACTCGCAAGATGTTTCGTCTTGCGAAGCAAGCCCATAGGGAAATTCGTCTTGCGGAACGACTCAAAAAACGGAAAACCCTTTCGTCTAGCAAGTTTTTCGTCTTGCGAGGCATTCGTCTTGCGGGGCACCACTGTGCTTGTAACCCAAAGTGTTTGTAACCCAAGGTACCACTGTACATCTTTTTGTACAGTAGGCTAGTTTTTACACACACACATACACCCCCCTTCCTATTGGTTGCTCCATTCAGTGTTGCTTCTGGCTCTGCCCACCGCTGCCACAAGGTCCCCAGAAGGAGCATCTCATTTGACCAGACGCTCCATAACGTTTTTTGTTTGTTGCTCCTGGAACTTCACAGGTCCCAAGTGTGGGGCGCACATGCCCCCCCCCCAGCAGCTGCCAGTCCACTTGGCAGCCTGCTGTAGAGGAGCCCGCCCCCCCCCCGCCCCCCCGCTGGGTAATCTTGTGCAAACTGTGCCTTTTCTTCTGGTCTCTCTTCTGCCTTTCCCCCACAGGACCAAGTCGACCTGGAAGTTGTTCAGCTGCGAGCGATAAGAATCCACGCTCCTGCCACCAGGCTCATTACAGGGACCAAGGTAGGTCTGCCCTATAATCATCAATGGACATCTCTGTGGATATATAAGGTTGTAGCCAACTAGGTTCTACTCAGAGTCACGTCTCTTAATGTCAGTGGCCCTCCCCGGCGTAGGACTCGCATTGCATGCAACCGAGAGACAGGCGGGGCTGACTTCTCCCTCCTGAACTGAGCCCATGTTAAGGATCCTGCCCCAATTTGTTTTGTTTCACTTCAACAATTTGCATATTGCAAATTGTAGTTGTCTCTAAGCGGTGTACAGGGGACCCAATACATTTTTAAAAAAGAGTTTAAACTGTAAAATCAGAATCCAGTTAAAAAGCTTGCTGGAATTAAGTTAAACAAGGGGGAGCGGAAAGGCTGATCTCCTGGAACGAGAGCTCACCACTTCCAGAGTCATCCTGTTCCACGTCATACGTCTCTTGTGTGTTAGAACAGTCCTCCTAATGTTTATTTCATTTATTTCAACTACCTGCCACTTAATTGCAACCGTCTTTAGGTGTCGTACAGGTAAAACAACAACACAATAACTTTAAAAAAAAAAAAGAAGTTTCATTAAAATGCTTGCTGGTTGTTAAAAAGAAAAAAAAGATTTTGGTAGGTGCTGGAAGCTCAACAGAGGAGGAGGCCTGTCTGAGCTGCCTCTCAGCTGAGAGGGAATTCCAGAGAATCGGGTTCCACAATACTGGATGCAAGGCTGCTGGTGGATATGAGCTTGTGCATCTGAGCCATGTGGGGACCATAACAGTGACTTTGCCCAAAGAGCTCTGTGATTGGGCAGGGATATAAGGGACCAGGCATCCTTGAGGCAGCATACATGTGTTGGTCTCCGTGGTAGGACACATCCCTTGCTCTGAGAGGACCAAAAGTAACAAGTGACGCTTTCCTTTGTAGATGCCTGTTTATGTTATTGGCCTGACCAGCACTTTGACTCCATTCTCCTTTGGGAATGCCGACCCAGCGCTGACGTTCCACTGGGCCATGAGCAAGCGGGATGTCCTGGACCTCCTTCCTAGACATTCAGAGGTATGGATCTGTCCCTCGGGGCACACGTCAACTCTCAGCCACTGTGGGTTGCATCCAACATTGGTCCTACTGAACCTCAGCCAGTCCCCACTTGATTTCATACATACAGCGAATACAGGGGCGGGTGCTCTCCCTGGCAGCTTCCTCCTCCTCCTCCTTAGTCTCACTGTTGCCCTTGTAGAATTCAACAGAGAGGAGGGCGGAGGACAAAACTAGAATGAGTTGGTGTTGCCTCTCATTGCCTCCAGCGCCACCTACTGGTCAGCTCCTTGCCTTCCACCCCACCATTCTCAATAGACACTGGGCACTGCTGGATCCACCCATCCCTTCTCTCCAGGAAGCCTGCAGCTCCTTCCCTTCTCTCCCAGGTTTCCCTGCAGCTTATTCCGGAAAGTAACTTTGCCATGGTCCTGCACACGAAGGCAGCTGGGCGGACGAGCATCCAAGTCACGGTGCAGGCTTCGGACCCGGATGCTGGGCAGTTTGAAGGACACCTCTCCGAGCTCTCGGATGAAGTGCAGATACTAGTAAGCGCCCCCTTCAGGCAGCCTCGTCCTCTTTCACTGCTGCCAGTCCTCTGCTGCGTCTGGCCATGCCAGCCGTTAACGTTAAAAGCCGGGGCGCGTCCCAGCCCTTCCTTCTGCCTGCAGGATCCTTGCTCTGTCCCTTACAGGTCTTTGATAAGCTGCAGCTCTTCTCCCCGGAGTGCTCCGCAGAGCAAATTCTGATGTCCATGAACTCGCAGCTCAAGTTACTCACAAACAGGTAGGGCAGGGAAAGGGGGGAAGTGGAGGTGGGTGGAGGTAGCGATGATGATGGGGAGCAAAGGCAAAGACTCCACTATTAACTTGAAGAAGTAGAAGCACTACAGAGATGCTAATTTGCAGCTAATAATAATAATAATAAATAATAATTTATACCCCGCCCATCTGGCTGGGCTTCCCCAGCCACTCTGGGCAGCTTCCAACAAAATATTGAAATACAGTAAAGCATCAAACATTAAAAGCTTCCCTAAGTCTTCTGCTTTCAAAATGTCTCCAGTATGGGGGGTCGGTCAGTCTGTACTCCATCATTTTTTTGCTTGACTTAAGGCAGGGGGTGCGGGACACCTCCCTCCTCCACCTGCAGGCCAGATATAGTCCCAGCATGATGTTATCCACCCCTCTCAGTGATCCTGGCATACACTGTCTCTCTCTCTCTCTGCTGGGTAAATAATCCCAACTTCCAGCTAGGATTGAGTGAGGTGATTTTGATTGATGGTTGGTTGGTTGGTTGGTTGGTTGATTGGTTGATTGCCTTTCACATGTATATCTGAAGGTGGTGCGCAAAATACAATAAGCACAGCTGAAAAACTGGACAGCAGCAGATAGATTTAAAAGCAGTACAAAGTAGACACCCCATGCCAATCCAGTTGGCAAAGCTTGTCAGAACAAAATGTCTCCCAGTCGCTTCTGGAAAGTGCAGCCAATGGGATGCCTGCCGAAATTGCATAGTCCACCCTAAATTTGGCAGCCCCTCCATCCTTTGTGGCAGTTGCCTTCTAGCCTGTGCGCCCACCTTGGGCTATAAAACGTAACTGGTCCAACCCCCCTCCACCTGCCAGCCCAGACAGAAGGGATGGTGACTCTTCTTTTCTCTCTTAGGGACGGGGCGGCCTTTGTGAACGCTCAGATCCTGCAGTGCTTCCCCAACTCCTCTGTCATTGAGGAGAACAGGCATGGCCTCCTCAAGGCAGGAGCTGTCACAGGCACTGCGGTGCTGGAGGTGACAGCCCTGGAGCTCTTCGGCGTCAACCAGACTGTCATCACAGGAGTGCGGGTAAGGGAGGCTCTGGGAAGAGGTGGTAGTGGCTGCTGTGGATTCCGCGAATGCTCCAAGGTAGGAGGTCCCTGAACGCCGTGGTCAGGGGCTGGAAGACTGAAAGGGAGAATGCAGTGCTGGATAAGGGCGGTTGCTAAGTTGAGGGCTGCCAGCCACAATGGCTATACTATGCTCTACCTCCACATTAGGAGGCAAAATTTCTGAAGGCCAGTTGTTGGAAACTGCAGGAAGAGAGAGTTGCTCGTGTGTTCGGGTTCTGCTTTAAGGTTTCCCCTTGTGAGAACGGGGCTGGACTATAGATGGGCCATTGGCCCAATCCAGCAGGCTCTTCTTATACTACCATATTTTTCACTCTATAAGCCGCACCAGACCACAAGACGCACCTAGTTTTTGGAGGAGGAAAACAAGAAAAAAAATATTCTGAATCTCAGAAGCCAGAACAGCAAGAGGGATCGCTGCGCAGTGAAAGCAGCAATCCCTCTTGCTGTTCTGGCTTCTGGGATAGCTGCACAGCCTGCATTCGCTCCATAAGATGCACACACATTTCCCCTTACTTTTTAGGAGGGAAAAAGTGAGTCTTATAGAGCAAAAAATATGGTATAAAGTTGCCAGGGAGTGAAGCAGATGGCAAGACAAGTTACACGTTTTGTGAAAAGTTCAGAATGTTGCACTAAAGCGCTGGAGCATCTGCCAGCTTGCTTAAAGAGGACCGCTTACATTAGGGACAGGGAGCTTGCAACCTCCCGATGTTGGTAGGTAAGACAACAGATGGAATAGTAAAGAGTGCTGTTTGTCTCCAGTTCAATCCTCAGTGATATGGAGAAGATCTTTTCTCTGGTTCGGATCGGTCTGCAGTGCTTAATGTAGCTAAATTCGCAGTGAAGGCTGCTCAGCTTAGACAAGGCAGTCTGGCCTCCCTTGAGATCTAAGATTCTGCTTTTTCATTGTATCGGTCGAACCTCTGTTTTTATGAGCAGTTCTTATGTATATTTTTATGTCCACGTGTATCGGTTCGGCTACAACTGGCATTTGCTTGCCTTACAAGCGTAGTTGAGATGAATCAATTTGAAGTCTCCAGGTGTGGTGATTGAAAAGGAAAAAATGGATACATCCTTTCCTTCCCCCCCCCCCAGGTGGCCCCAGTGTCCTACCTCCGCTTGAGCAGCGCCCCCAAGCTCTACACAGCCAGCCGGGTGCCCCTGCATGCGTTTCCCCTGGGCATGTCCCTCGCCCTCGCCGTTGAGTTCTACGACAGTACCGGGGAGAAGTTCCACGCCCAGAGCACCCAGCTTCACCTGGCCTTGAACAGGTGCGGCTCAGGAAGGCACGCTTGGGAAAGGGCCGCGTGCCGCATCGGGAGCATGGCTTGCTTGGGAAATTGCCACTCTCCATCTTGTGGAAAGTCCTTTTGGGAACTTGAACATTGGCCACTTCTGTGGTCCGGGGTGTGTTCATGCAACAAAGTACACAGGCGCAGTCATCACAATGGTCTGGATAAATGTCGGGATCACATCTTAAGTCATATCCACTCTATATGACCAGGGCTTCATCTGCTCGGTACATTTAAAGGAAACAGTCATGACTTCCCCCAAAGAATCCTGGGAGATGTAGTTTGTTTAGGTTGCTGAGAGATGTTAGGAGACCCTGCATACACACACACATTCCCCTCCCAGAGTGGTTTAACAGTCGGTCCCTCTTATCAGGGAACTTTGCAAACTGTAGCTCTGTGAGGGGAATAGGGGTCTCCTAGCAGAATCAGTGCCCTACAGTTCCCAAACAATAATTTAATAATTTTGTAATTTATACCACGCCCATCTGGCTGGGCTTCCCCAGCCACTCTGGGCAGCTTCCAACAAAATATTAAAATACCGTAATGCATCAAACATTAAAAGCTTCCCTAAACAGGGCTGCCTTCAGATGTCTCAAAATCCTTTGGGAGAAGCCATGACTGTTTAAAGTGGCACCATAGTGCTTTAAATGTATGGCATGAATGTGGCCCAATTGAGGCGACTTTTAAGTACAGGATACGACCACTTTTAAGTTGAGCCGTCCTACTGTGCAGTCGTTTAATAAACCGCGTTCTTACTGGATCTCTTGGGCTTGTTATTTCTCTTGGTTCCGTGTTTTATTTCAAACACTTTCCCTCACCCAGGTAATGAACAAGCGGTGTAGAAGTAAATTCTTGCCGCTCACACCATACATTTAAAGCGCAATGATGCAACTTTAAATACCCACGGCTTTCCCCCAAAGAATCCTGGGGACTGTAGCTAAGGGTGCCGAGATGTGTTAGGAGTTTCCCCCTATTTGCCCCGCAGAGCTCCAGTTCCCACGGTGGTTTAAAAGTCATTCCCTCTTCCCAGGGAACTGTATTCTGTAGGCAGCCTTATATAAAGTAAATTTTAGTGTTGCAACTTAACAACTTGTGGCTAGACGACCCAGGAACACCTGCAGCTTATGAACTAGCCGGAGGTGTGATAAAGTCCTTTGCGCCACTGAGCCCACCTGTTCCTACTGGGAATGATAAATCCTTGTCAGAATACTTCAGATCTCCTGGATATACAGTGGTACCTCGCAAGACGAATGCCTCGCAAGACGGAAAACTCGCAAGACGAAAGGGTTTTTGGTTTTTTGAGTTGCTTCACAAGACAATTTTCCCTATGGGCTTGCTTTGCAAGACGGAAACGTCTTGCAAGTTTGTTTCCTTTTTCTTAAAACCGTTAATACAGTTGCGACTTGACTTCGAGGAGCAACTCATAGCACGCGGTGTGGTAGCCTTTTTTGAGGTTTTTGAAGACTTTGGTGATTTTTGAAGCTTTTCCAAAACTTTTCCGAAACCGTGCTTCGCAAGACGAAAAAAATCGCAAGGCGAAGAAACTCGCGGAACGAATTAATTCCGTCTTGCAAGGCACCACTGTACACCAGTAGGCCCTGATCTGTCCCCACCCTGCTTTAGAACATACTCATTTATTTATTTTTAAGGTACTACTCTAGCGTATTCATTCAGAGTCCCAGCCCACACAGACTCCATCAAATTCCTAGCCGATCTCTTGGTGATCCACAGAGCAGAAGGCACCATTGACCATGTTGGCCAAGTTTGGGGAACCCTACCCTGCTTGACACACTCCTCACGGGGTCAATTTCTTTGCTTTGTTCCCCCAGAGATGACCTGCTGCTCATCCGACCCAGCAACAAGAACTACACTTACGTCGCCCAGGCTGTGAACAGGGGGGTGACCCTGGTGGGTGTTTGGGACGAGAAGCACCCCGGCATGGCGGATTATATCCCTGTCCCAGTGGAGCACGCCATCGAGCCGAACCTTTCCGAGCCGCTTGCCATGGGAGACGTGGTGTGCTTCAGCACGCCTCTCGTCAACCAAGAAGGTCAGTGGGCTGGTCTCCAGCTGCCGTTGCTGCCTCCTGTGTGGTGTAGTGGTTAAGAGTGGTAGTCTCGTAATCTGGGGAACCGGGTTCGCGTCTCCGCTCCTCCACATGCAGCTGCTGGGTGACCTTGGGCCAGTCACACTTCTTTGAAGTCTCTCAGCCCCACTCACCTCACAGAGTGTTTGTTGTGGGGAAGGAAGGGAAAGGAGAATGTTAGCCGCTTTGAGACTCCTTAAAGGGAGTGAAAGGCGGGATATCAAATCCAAACTCTTCTCTTCTTCTTCTTCCTGGAAGTTAAAGAGAAGTTGAGGGCAGATGATAAGAAAGCCCTTCTTCACGCAAGTGCATAGCTCAGGGGTCAGCAACCTGCGGCTCCGGAGCCGCATGTGGCTCTTTTACACCTTTGTTGTGGCTCCGGGGCAGATACTAGCGAGGGGAGGAGGCGCATTGTGCACCCCAACACTCCCCACTGTGGCGGGCGCTGTACTGGCTGTGACGTCGCATGGGGGCAGTGCGTGTGTTAGTCACGCACCGTCCCGACGTCAACTTCCTGCCCGCTGTCAGATCGCAGCTCCGGAGATATATTTGTTTTAAATGTCGCAATGGTTTTGCGGCTCCCAGTTGTTTTTTTCTTCGGAAACGGGTCCAAGTGGCTGTTTTTGTCTTAAAGGTTGCAGACCCCTGGCATAGCTGAACTAGGGAAGGTCCTCCCCACAGGGTGCAGCGATGGCCGCCAACACGGGTTGCTTTAAAAGAGGATTACACAAATGTATTTATTATTATTATTTACAGTCGTACCTCAGGTTACAGATGCTTCAGGTTGTGCATTTTCGGGTTGTGCAACACGCCAAAGCCGGAAGTACCGAAACAGGTTACTTCTGAGTTTCAGCACTCACGCATGCACAGAAGCGCCGAATCGCAACCCACGCGTGCGCAGATCCAGCACTGCGGGTTGCGAACGTGCCTCCCGCATGGATCACGTTCGCAACCTGAGCTTCCACTGTACAGTGGTACCTCAGGTTACATATGCTTCAGGTTACATACGCTTCAGGTTACAGTCTCCACTAACCCAGAAATAGTACCTCGGGTTAAGAACTTTGCCTCAGGATGAGAACAGAAATCGTGCTCCGGCGGCGCGGCAGCAGCAGGAGGCCCCATTAGCTAAAGTGGTGCTTCAGGTTAAGAACAGTTTCAGGTTAATAACAGACCTCTGGAACGAATTAAGTACTTAACCCGAGGTACCACTGTATTTAATTTCTATACCGCCCTATACCCGAAGGTCTCAGGGCGGTTCACATAAAATATCAAATACATAAAATCAAAACAAACCCAGCAACCCAATAATAATAATTAAAAACAGCCAGCATTTTTTAAAAAGGGTATAGGATGTAGATCAAGTCAGGCCTGGTTGAAAAGAAACGTTTTTGCCTGGTGCCTAAAGGTGTATAATGAAGGCGCCGGGCGAACTTCCCTGGGGAGAGCATTCCACAGACGGGGAGCCACTGCAGAGAAGGCCCTGTTCTAGTGTTGCCACCCTCCTGACCTCTTGCGGAGGAGGCACACGAAGAAGGGCCTCAGAGGATGATGCAGGGAGGATGAGGACGGTCAGTAATGCTTTTAACTAGCAGTTACTGGAAACCCCAGGAATGGATCATTGCTCTTGTGTTCAGGTCCTACTTGTGGGGTTCCTTTTGGATCATCCGATTGGCCACTGAGAGAACGGGATGCTGGACTAGATTAAGGTTACCAGACGTCCCCGTTTCCCAGGGACAGTCCCCGGATTTACACATCAGTCCCCATACAAAATCCATTGAAGTTGAAAAGTGTCCCCAGATTCATTGGAAAAAAAATATCTGGTAACCTTAGACTAGAAGGGCCACTGGCCTGACCCAGAAGGGCTCTTCCTGCATTCTTAAGAAAAAGGAACTGAAATTCAGCAGGAATTTGATTAATTTGTTAACCATATAATATGCCTTTGGCCGAAATGGTGAAGTTTTAGCTCATTTTTAGTTGCCGTTCGTAGGTTTTTATAGATCGTTTCATTGATGGTTTGTTAATTATTTTACAGGATTCATGCAGTCTTTGTGGTGTTAGGTGGTTATAGTTGTTTATTGTTTGTAAGCCACATTGAGATTCATCTGAATGAAAAGCGCCTTAGAAATAACAACCCATCACTCAGTCAAACGGACCAGCCTTCTCCCAACTGCCAGAGCTCCGCTTAGCTGAAAGGTCTGCCCTTTGACCTGGAACAACTGCTTCTGACCCCATCCCCATGCGTGGGGCTTCATTGTAATCACACCCACAGAACTCTTCTCTCACTTTAACGGTCCTGGAGAATCCGGGACGCTGTAGTTTCTTCAGGGTGCAGGGATTGTACCTCTGCCTTAACAAACTGCAGCTTGTCCACTAGCCTTTCTGAAACAACGCAGGGATCCGAAAAGAAAGCAGCCGTCCTTCAGGATCTGACTTTTCCAAACCTTGCAGTGTGGTGAGGTGTCCAAAAAAGGCAATTAGTAGCGTATATTAGTGAAAATAATATTAGTGAAAATAACAAAAGGAGCGTCTCCACCCCCATCATCCAGCCCGGACACTGAGGTCCAGCGCCGAGGGCCTTCTGGCAGTTCCCTCGCTGTGAGAAGCAAAGTTGCAGGGAACCAGGCAGAGGGCCTTCTTGGTGGTGGCACCTGCCCTGTGGAAAGCCCCCCCCCCACCAGATGTCAAGGCAATAAACAACTATTTTACTTTTAAAAGACAACTGCAGGTGGCCCTGTTTAGGGAAGTTTTTAATGTCTGATGCTGTATTGTTTTTAATATTTGGTTGGAAGCCACCCAGAGTGGCTGGGGAAACCCAGCCAGATGGGCCGGGTATAAATAATAAATTATTATTATTATTATTATTATTAAATTGCATTGTTTCAGGGAAAGTTGCTTTGCAAAAGAAACGAGTACCTTCAGCAAAATTGCATACAGAATGTGTATCAGTAGGAGAAATTAGCACTAAAATGATAGTGGATTTGCATGAGGACTTTTTTCCCAATTGTGGGGAACTGAACTTCAAGACTGGAAAAATAAAGAGGAACTGAAATGGATGGATTAGCCCATCCCTGCCTGGAACCTAGCAGGGGTCCCCTTGGCTGCGTCTCAAAAGAAGCCTCATCCCATCACCCCCAGTCCCGCTCCCCCACTGATGATTCCCACCACAGTTCTTTACTGCTTTCCCATCTATGCTTCGCAATGGGGCCAGGGCAGCCAGGCGGGGGGGGGGGTGTTCCTTTTCTTACTGCTGCTCTTAAAAGGCCTTGATGCATAATGGAGGCAGCCTCTGGTTCATCGGCTGCTGTTTTATGGCCGCTGTGCCTTCAGCAAAGCACCGCAAATTAAGCCTCGGTCACGTCTTCAGGACAAAAGAGTAACCCAGAGAGCATCGGCTGGAATGCCAAGCATCCCTTGTGGCCCTCCTATAAAAACACACACCCAGCCTGGACACTCTCTCTCTCTCTCTCTCTCTCTCTCTCTCTCTCTCTCCCTCCCTCCCTCCCTCCCTCTCTCCTGGGTGACCCTCAAAACGGCCCTGTGTGAATTTTGGAAGGGGCTGCTCTCAGTGAAGAAATACAAGCTGCATTCTTTGCGACTTTGTGCGTAAAATGGCTTAAATATAAAGCACCCTTCAGTCCCGTGGGTTTGTCCGCAATCTGAAGAAGGAGAAATCTGCCTGCACCCATCTCAGTCAACGCAGCACTTAACACAGTGTCAAGACAGTCCTTCCAGTGGTGGCTTCAACCATGAAAAGCCATGTGTGAGGGGATCCCACATGAGGAAGCCAAAAGAATAATTGTGATGCCCAGGACTAATCTATCAGGGATCCTTGTCAGTAGCAAGTGATCCAGGGATCCTAGCTTCCAGCACAGAGTAACTTGTCAGTTTGCATCTTCCTTTTATTTGGTGGTGGTGAGAAACATTGCCCTATAAATTAACGCATGGTGGTTTCATCCATCTTTCCTATAATAGAACACATTTTTTTACATCCCATGGATTGGGAAATTAAAGCTATTGTAGCTCATTTGATGACAACTGTTTTCGCTTTTATCCGCTGTATAAAATATTAAGGTAAAGGTAAAGGGACCCCTGACCATTAGGTCCAGTCGTGACCGACTCTGGGGTTGCGGCGCTCATCTCGCTTTATTGGCCGAGGAAGCCGGTGTACAGCTTCCGGGTCATGTGGTCAGCATGATGAAGCCGCTTCTGGAGAACCAGAGCAGAGCATGGAAACGCCGTTTACCTTCCTGCCGTTTACCTTCCTACCTATTTATCTACTTGCGCTGGTGTGCTTTTGAACTGCTAGGTTGGCAGGTGCAGGGACTGAGCAACGGGAGCTCACCCCATCTTGGGGATTCGAACCGCCCACCTTCTCATTGGCAAGCCCTAGGCTCTGTGGTTTAACCCACAGCACCACCCGCTTCCCATATTTAAAATATTAGAGGACCGCTTACTTGCATTTTAGTTGGTAAAGCATGAGACTCTTAATCTCAGGGTCACGGGTTCAAGCCCCATGTTGAGAGAAAGATTCCTGCATTGCAGGGTTTGGACTAGACGCTTGTGGTCCCTTCCAACTCCAGGCCATTAACACCATTTGCTTTTGAAACAAAATGAAGACTCGACGATCCCAGAGTAAATTAAATACAGTGCTCAGCATAGAACTGTTCCCTAAGAAACAGTGTCCAAGTTTCTTTTCCTCTTCCCTCCCAGTCCTTTTTTCCTTTGGTGTCATGGCTTTTAGTTTGCTTTCCCCAGGCATACAAAGAAGTGTTTTCCTTGAGAGAGTAAAAGTTATTTAATTTCTCGTATCCATCTTCCACTGCCTCCGCTCGCTGCTTCATATTCTGCCTCGTGTTTTTATTTCTTTCTAGGATGGATGAATAAAAAAATAAAGCAGGTTTGTAGGTTTACAAGAAGTTTTGTGAGGTGAAAAATTTGAATTATTGCAAAACTGGATAATGAGGAGGATTGTTAGTTAAGATAATTAAAGACAATATGAATTTAAGAAATGCAGAAGAAGTGATAAAAATGGTGGATCATCAGAGGTGCTGATGGAAGTCCAAAAAGATTGTATAAGACGTGAAGTTTTGTGGTATCTATGATAATTAATATGTTCAAAAATTAATATAAAATTATTTTAAAAAAATAAAAATAAAGCATTAGCTTGGAGCCTTGACCAACTGGGCCAACATGCCTTATTCTTCTCACGGTATCCTTGAACACAGATGCAACAGCATTTTTTCCCTTTCTTTAGGGGAACCCGGGACATGGCAAATCACTCCAAGCGACCTCCTTGAGATGGACACGCTGAGCGGAGCGGCCTTCGCAAAGCACGCTGGGAAAGCCACCGTCTTCCACGATATCCCAGGGATAGTGAAAACTTACCGAGAGGTAAGGACGTGGGTGGCGCTGTGGGTTAAACCACAGAGCCTAGGACTTGCTGATCAGAAGGTCGGCGGTTCGAATCCCCACACCGGGGTGAGCTCCCATTGCTCGGTCCCTGCTCCTGCCAACCTAGCTGTTCAAAAGCATATCAAGGTGCAAGTAGATAAAGAGGTACCGCTCCAGCGGGAAGGTAAACAGCGTTTCCATGCGCTGCTCTGGTTCACCAGAAGCGGCTTAGTCATGCTGGCCACATGACCAGGAAGCTGTACGCCGGCTCCCTCGGTCAATAAAGCGAGATGAGCGCTGCAACCCCAGAGTCGGCCACGACTGGACCTAATGGTCAGGGGTCCCTTTACCTTTACCTTAAGGACCAGAAAAACAAGGCAGCACCAGCACGCAGGCATCATGGAAGTAATTTCTAGCCAGGAGAGTAAGCGTGGGAAGAGGGAACGGAGTCATTTCAGGGAATAAAATACCTTCTCGGAGCATGGACTTAAAAACTGAGAAACCATTGATTTGCCACTCGAGTTGACAACATGCACTGCCCAACTGCTGCTTTTTAAAACTCAAAAGTTAGGCCCAAGCCACCCCATCCTGCTTGGGCAGTGAATTCCCGCTAGCAAACAGCCGCTTCCAAAACCCTCCTGCAGTCACCATTTTCCTCTTTCCAGGTTGTCATCGGCGGCTCCTCCAGACTCAGCCTTCACCTCGGTCCCAAACAGTACCTGACCAACACTCCAAACTCCTCCGAGTTCCGGGTTTTCGTCAGCACAAGCGGCACTAAAACAACCCTCCGAGGTAGGGTGGAAAGCGCAGCCGCTTCGCCCCCACCCACTGTTAATGGGGCGCACACTGGGAAGGGCAAATGCCCAGTCTAAGTAGAAAAATAAATCTGTCCACCCTGGCTGGATTAGAGGTGACGTTGCGAGGGGAAGCCGCGTGTCCCCTCAGCCACCACTCATTCTCACTTTTGAAGGTGCCAGTTTCTTCCCTCTTTAAGGGGTGGTTTGCTGGGTGCCCAGAGAAATGTCCTGTTACAGGATAAGCAAATTCCTCCGACAGCGGAGGGGGAACACGACCATCGCGGCCAGCAGCAGTTGGCACCATTAACCTCCATGGCGTTGTCTCATCCTGTGTTGAAGCTGTCCAGCCATTTCTCCTTGTGGAAGCAACTCCCATAGTTTTAACTGTGCGCTGTGTGGAAAGGATCTTGCTTTTGTCTTTCCTGATCTTCCAGCATTCAGCTTCATTGGACGGCCCCCGAATTCTAGTATGGTGAGGGAGAAAAGCTTTTCTAGCTAGTTACAATTTTGTACGCCTCTTCCTCTCTTGGGGCTCCCCCTCCCACTTCAGAAACGTAGCAAAGGCATGGCTTGTCCTCCTTTTCCAGTACAGTGGTACCTCGGGTTAAGTACTTAATTCGTTCCGGAGGTCCGTTCTTAACCTGAAACTGTTCTTAACCTGAAGCACCACTTTAGCTAATGGGGCCTCCCGCTGCTGCCGGAGCACGATTTCTGTTCTCATCCTGAAGCAAAGTTTTTAACCCACAGTACTAGGGACGCGGGTGGCGCTGTGGGTAAAACCTCAGCGCCTAGGACTTGCCGATCGCATGGTCGGCGGTTCGAATCCCCACGGCGGGGTGCGCTCCCGTCGTTCGGTCCCAACACCTGCCAACCTAGCAGTTCGAAAGCACCCCGGGTGCAAGTAAATAAATAGGCACCACTTTATAGCGGGAAGGTAAACGGCGTTTCCATGTGCTGCACTGGCTCGCCAGATGCAGCTTCGTCACGCTGGCCACGTGACCCGGAAGTGTCTGCGGACAGCGCTGGCCCCCGGCCTATAGAGTGAGATGAGCGCACAACCCTAGAGTCTGTCAAGACTGGCCTGTACGGGCAGGGGTACCTTTACCTTTACCTTTTACTATTTCTGGGTTAGCGGAGTCTGTAACCTGAAGCGTATGTAACCAGAGGTACCACTGTACTGCTTAGGCAAAAAAAGAAAGAACAGATCTCCCCTTTCCAATTTTTAGGTTTTTGCTGCCTTCCATTGGGCTCATCCTCCCCATGTCTGGTTTCATGCCAAATTGTGCATGGTTCTAGCTTCTGTTTCCTGACCACCAGCAGCAGCCTGAGGACAATTCACAGGGCATCATGTCCCTTTATTCCATCATCACACCCTTGTCTCCTTTTATCCCTTCAGGTCCTTGCAGTTCTGTCCAGCTTCGTACCATCACAGACCTGCTTTCCCCAGAATCTCACCTGACCTGTCAGGTGGAGTTCAGCATGATTTTCCCAGACATCCCAGCGCAGAGGATCTTTCATGCCCGGTCTGCGTTCTACACTGATAAAGGTAGCGGAGGAAGCGTCAGAGGCACGGCATCTCCTCTGACAGTAACCCAGCCAATGTTTTTATCTCGCCATTTAAATCCTTTTCAGCTTTAACAGCCTTGCACACATCCACCCCTGTCCCATAAGCTCTAACAGCGAGGTGAGGAAGCTGCGGCCCTACAGATGCTCCCATCATCGCCAGCAAGCATGGCCAGTGATCAGGGGTTACAGTGATGGCAGCTGGAGTCCTGCAGCATCTGGTGGACCAAAGATTCCCCACCCCACTGTAAAGTCAATCAGTATTATCCCCCCCCCCCATATTTCAGATGTCATGGGAGACTGAGAGTTACTTACCGTAGTTTTCGCTCCATAAGACGCACTTTTTTCCTCCTAAAAAGTAAGGGGAAATGTGTGTGCGTCTTATGGAGCGAATGCAGGCAGCGCAGCGAGCACAGCAAGAGGGAGAGCTGCGCAGCGCCTCTCGTTGCGCTGCTTTCCCAGTGAAGCAGGATGAGGGACGGAAGGGAGCCCTTCCGTCCCTCATCCTGCTTTGCTGGGAAGCCAGCAGAGCAAAAGCCGCTGCGCAGCTATCGCTCTTGCTCTGCTGGCCACGCAGCTTGCTCTGGCTTTTCAGGGAGGTGGGAGAAGGGACAGAGGGCAGCCCATCAGTCCCTTCTCCCACCTCCCAGAAAAGCCAGCAAGAGCCGCTCTATCTTTAAAGAGCCGCGCCGAGCGAGCGTGTCTGCGGCTCTTGCTGGCTTTTCTTGTTTTCCTCCTCTAAAAACTAGGTGCGTCTTATGGTCTAGTGCGTCTTACAGAGCGAAAAATACCGTACCCAGGGCCCTGTAGTGAGAATTTATGCCCCAGATTTGCACCAGGGACTTCCCAATCCTAGCTCACTGCCATCGCCTCTAACTCTGTTTTGCCCATAGGAATGTATCGTATGCTAAAAACATTCCCAGGCATGCTATAGCTCAGTGCTCTGCATGTGCTTTGCATGTAGATGGTCACAGATTCAGTATGACAGCTTCCTAATTTCCTACTTCAATCAGCCCTGTATTTAGAACATTGAGGACTGGAACCTTAGAAGGAAGGGCCACAGCCCAGGAGTAGAACATCTGCAGAAAGTCCCAAATTCAATCCCCGGCTTCTCCAAGAAGGGCTGTGAGTGTTCCCCGTCTGAAACCTTGGAGAACTGCGGCTATTCAGTGTAGACTGGGGGGGACGGGGGACACCCCTGTAGTGCTCCAAATGTTGCTGAACTACAACTCCCATCACCCCTGGCCACTGAGCCAATCTTGCAGGGGCTGATGGGAATCGTAGTTCAGACCAAGGTTCCCCATGCCTGGTGTTGAGCAAGGTGGACCAGCATCCTGAGTCAATACAGGGCAGCTCCCAATCTGGTTTCCCTCTTCCCAAACTCAAGGTCTCTACGCCTGCATCATCACCGTGAAAGACCAGCCGGAAGCAGACCTGCTGGCGCTGAGCACCGCTGGGGGCTCGGTGCACGTGACGGCCTCCCTCCTCAGCGATCAGAGCCCAGAGGGGACACAGAGGCTCTCGGTGCCCTTTCTGCCTGCCTTTTACATGAACCAGTCCGAAGTGGTCTTCAGCAGCACAGAGCTGAGCAGGGAAATCGTGGTGCTGGGGGCGAGGCGAGTGACTGAAGAAACAGAGGCAAGTCAAAAGCTCAGGATGCGGCAGCCACATAAAAGCCCTGCTCCACATGACTGCAGCACTGGCTTCTGAGATCTCTGGGACGTGCAGGAGAGGCTCTCCCATAGACTGCAGCCATCTGCTGGGTGTATAAGGGATGCTTATAGCATTGGTCCACATTACAACCAGCCTTTGAATACGGGGTCCATTTCGGGATAAGGTTCCCCATGCCTGGTCTACGTGTATGGTTATGAAGAGCAAGGAGTTGCATGCATCATTTCAATCATCTCAGGCCCTACAAGCCAGCAGGAAACTGCCCAGTTAGCCCTGACCCATTGCAGGGCCTTCTTACTGGTGGCTCCCCCTTTACAGAAGGCCCTCCCTGGTGAGGCATGTCAATCTACCTCACTTTTTAATGTTCAGGAGGAAGTTAAAAACACTCCTGATTACCTAGGCATCTGGTAGCTGAAATATACTGTTCCCAGCAACCTTGAAATCAATAGTCGGGAGTTTATGTGACCCTTTCAAAAACATTTCTAGATGTTCTTAATTCTGTTTAAAGGGTGTTTTATATTTAATTCTGTTTGCCACCATGAGCTCCTTGGGGAGGAAGCGGCAGGATAGAAATTGGGAAGGTGGATTCAACCTGTAGCAGTGATATATGGGCTGGTATCCAGCTAAGTTCTACTCGGAGCAAGCATATTTAAATGAATGGGCTTAAGTTAGTCACACTGATCAGTTTCTATGGCTCTAACTCTGACATTGTAGACAAGCCATTGGTTTGGGAGCATGTACACCTTATTTGAAACAACAGGAGGCTGGTCATTCCTGGACTATTAAGGAAACAGACCTGTTGCTCAGTGGTGGAAATTGTGCAGAGCTTGCAAGACTTAAGTCTCAGGGCACCTTAGAGACAAGCAGATCCATCCCAGCTTTGATTTTTTCCAGTAGACAAGCAGTATTATAATAACCTCCTCCTCTGAGGGAGAATGCAAAATATGGAGAGACACCTTGCCAAGTGAGAATAAGGGTCCTTGCGGCTACTTAAGGCAGATCTAGCCCACAAAAGCTAATCCTGCATAGATCCTGGTCTGTCTTTTAAGGTGCTACAAGCCACTGTTGTTGCTGCGACAGAGCAACAGACCCCTTTGGATTGCAGCTCTGTTGTTTTCCTAACGACTCAACTTTCCCTCTGTCCTTCCTGCCAAGGCCCAGCCCAGCTCCCCAGTGATCCAAGTGGGACGCCCCTTCCATCTGGTGGACATGCCCGGGCTTGTCGTCTTCCCAGTCAGCGTGGTCAACCTCACATCCCTCCAGCAGATGGCAGCACCCGTCTTCGTCAACCTCTCCTGCACCCTTACAGGCCAGAAGGCCGCTGTGTTAATGCGGGCACTGCCAGACAGGCATCTGTTTGGTAAGGACCAGAGCAGTCAAACCATGAATGGAGGCCTGTGCTTCCATCTGGACGGTCACAGGGGATAATATCCTGCACCAGCCCAGAGCAGACAGGTCTTGTCTCTCCTCCTAGATCAGTGTGCTGAAGCAGGCCTTGTCAAGCAGCTTGTGGGCTCCTACCAGGTCCTCCTCTTCACCATCTCCGCTGTTTTAGCATCCACCATGGTCATCTTTCTCAGTAAGTGGATTTGCAAAGGCAGGCACAATATACCCTGGAGGAACCCAGGCCTTTCTGAAAGAGCAAGTGGGAAACCGGCAAGCCCACATGCTGTGCCCTCCAGCCCCAGCTCTTCTCCCCCCACCCTGCCCTTGCAGGAATACTGGCCTGCCTCACAGCTTGATGGGAAGGATTGCATAGATACACACACAGGGGGAAGCAAAGACATGCTAAGGTGGTTGTGGGCTCTCTTCCTTGGGAGGTTTTTAAGCAGAGGTTGGGTGGCCATTGGTCACAGATACTTTAGTTGAGATTCTTGCACGGCCGGGGATTGGGCTGGATGACCCTCAGAGTGCCTTGCACAGGTGGAACTAACCTTGACGTGATGCTTCGACCCCCACAGCCTACAATGCCTTTCTGAACAGAGTACAGGCAGTCCCTGTAGTGTACGTTCCCACATCAGGCATGGTACAGACAGGTGAGTTGAAAAGAAGTTTCCCCCCAATACTTCCTGCATTCCTATCAAATGTTGTTTATTCTAAAGTATGTTTAGGGTGTGGTGGGGTGACCTTTGGAATTATCTTTGGGTGGTTAGGTCACCAGAATGTGGACTCTGGACGAAACATTTCCAGAGCCCGCCCTTGCATTGCCTGGTTTATCAGACCTCTGATTTGTCATCTTTGGGTTTCTTGGTTACCCAGAGGGTTCTCTTGCAGCAGTCAACATGACATTTCACAGCTTGGTATTCAAACAGCCACACACAGCAGCTGGGTAGTCTTCCAACTGGCAAACCATTTCTGAGCATATCTATAGGTAGCTTCAAACAGCTCTTTCTCTCTCTCCCCCCCTTTTATTTCCAGGATACCTCTCCTCTCCACCCAGCATGCAAAATCACTATTCCAGTGTCAGGAACAGGACTCAGGCCTGGCTTTGGAGCGTTCGAAGATGACCATCGCTGGACGCGGAGGCACCTATAAGCCATGTGTTAAAAAGTAAACTGGTGGAAACTTGTGGCAGCTGTCTTCATTAAATAGGAAGGGCAGGCATGGTTGGGAGAACTTGGAAAAGAACATGGCAATCTGTTCTAAAGACCCTTTGGCCTTTTTACTTGGGACAGAAGCCCCTTTCAGGCAGTGGAATGCACAGAAGCTGCTTTGTTGCACATCTGCTATGTGCTGCCCATTTCCACATTTTACAACAAGGTAAAGCTATTAATCTGTAGAATCTGATCTATTTTAACCCTGTAGCTAGATCCAGAGAATCTCAGGCAGCCACACTGGCTGAGCTCATTTGGACTCGGCAACCAACTCCCAGCACCCAACACACACACACACACTAGAGAAAACACGATTCTGTCTTTATATCCAAAATTTATTGAGTCAGATGGGTGAGGCTACAAGGACAGTGCGAAAGCCATCTTTTGCTCTCCTTATTCCAGAGGCAGCAGCAACAGCTGAAATCCTCAAGAGCCACACAGTTGCAGCTCACATCTCACTTGTGTCGGGACTCCCACCGTCCATGCTCTTGAGATCCTCCGCACCGGAGCCGACGACTGTGCACATAGCCCCACCCATCCTGGACAAACATCTGCTTAATTTAGTGCTGCTTTCGCCTGAAGGAGCATCCTGCAAACAGGGTGGGGTGGAAGGCCACACAGTGAACAAAAAGAAAAGAAAACACAGCAGCTCTTATTACACGTGACTTCTCGACCTCCTGAGCACACCATCCGGGAGAGTTTAAAATTCATCATGGCTAGTTTAAAGAAAGTCTTACAGAAGGCTACTCCAATTATGTCACATGATTAAAAGCAAAAAACAGAGCCACCCTTCACTCCCCTAAGACTCTATCCATAATACCCAAAATCTTAATTACTGGAGGCATGTCCCCACACCCAAAGTGGTTGCTGCAAAAAGTGATAGCTCCAGACCTTCCCTTTTGTTATCTGAATCCCAGTGTGTTTTGTTACAAAGCCTGACATAATAGTTACCTAACTTGTGAATTTTAAAAGCAAAAGAAAACCGGCAGAGTGCCTTAGGGCAGGTTAAAAAACCAACCACCCATTTCCAGATTCCGCCTGCTCTAAGCAGCTTTAACCATCCACTTCTACAGAAGAGAGGGGGGAAAGGTTACATAATAACAGGGAAGGGGTGCAATTAAACACACACTGCTTAAATGCCGCAATAGAAAATGGCAAAGGAACAGAGGAGATAAGGCAGAAGTGATTTGCTCTAAGAGCAGGTCTTTAAAAACAGCCAATTAAGCTCCCTGCTTACCTTCTGTCAACCTTGCCTTTCCCCCAGTGGGCTGGCACAGCACAGTTGAACAGCCGACACACAGAACCACTGTTTGAGCGTGACTGAACACGGTGGTGATTTTGTAGCAACCTGAGAAAGGGGAAAGAAAAAATCGCTTTGGATCCACTTCAAAGAAATGGAAGAGGGAGCCTCTCCAAAATGTTTAATGCCTAGAAATTTGGGAAATTTAACCAGAAAAAGTGCTAAATGTGATAAATGCTAGAATACTGTTTCAACCTTGGAGACAAACCTACACCACCCCATCTCCTTTCAATCACCTGTATTGCCTCAAATCCTTTAAGTGGGCTAAAACTGCAAGATGCAGGTAAACCTGTGATTTGGTTGCTCCATATGCCAATTTTTCTATTTGTACATAACCAAAACACCTTAGCTTAAGTAAGGTCTTTACCAACTATTTGGGAAGGCCGTAGCTCACTGGACAGAGCATCTGCTTCATGTACAGCATGTACCAGGTTCAATTCCTGGCATCTCCAGAAAAGGCTGGGAATGTCCCCTGCCTGCAACCCTGGAGAGCTGCTGCCAGTCAGTGTTGACAACACGAAGCTAGATGGACCAATAATCTGACTCGATGTAAGGCAGATCTTCCTGAAGATGGAAAGGGGAAAGCCCCATCTCAGTGCCACCAGCATGAAGGCCATGACTTTCTTTACTTGCTTGCCGAATCACACATGTGGGTATAGCCTTTCCAAGGCCAGGTATTCTACCATAGGAGCAACGATTTCTGAGGTAACTGTTAGTGCTCTGACATTTCTTCTTTTGTAACCCCAAGACAAGAGGCCTCATTTCCTACACAGACACCTTCTGCCAGTTCACATGCCTGAGCAAATGGCAAAGGTTTTCCCCCCCCTCCCCATATGAACTCCCAGCAATGCAAAGCAGCGAATTACAATGGAGTGTGAGAAAAAATGTAGAACTATGTGACTGACAGCATACGTGATCTAGCCCCTTGCCCAAAGCAAGTACAGCGGTACCTCGGTTTTCAAACGCCTCCGTAGTTGAATGTTTTGGAACTCAAACGCCAAAAACCTGGAAACGCACCTCAGAAGTCAAACAGGAAACGCACCTTCAGTTGTGAGATTTCCGTTTTGAGGCTTCCGCTTTCAGTTTTCGAACACTTCGGAACTCAAATGGACTTCCGGAATGGATTACGTTCAAAAACAGAGGTACCACTGTATATACAAGTTGCAGGGCGTAAAAACACGACCAGCCTCGTTTTAACACACTACTCCTCCCTACCTGGACATTTCACATCCATGAAGTAAGAGTTGGGACTCTGGACCAGGCGCTTCTTCTTATGTTTCCTCTTCTCCTCCTCAGGGGAGGGATGCAAGAGATCCTTTGCGAGCTGCAGGGAATGCCCATAAACAAAGGACTTTAGAACGAAGAACAAACCTCTCAATCCCCACAACACATTTAACTCCCAAACCCCTAACAAAGTACCTGTGTACATATTCATGTTAGCGATTTGGTTAGGAAAACCTGGCTGAGGGGGTCCATGCCTACCAGACCTAAAAAAAAGTAGCACTGCCCCCTTAACCCCCTTCCTCAACCCCCCCTTTTCCTTGAAGCACAGTATTTTATTATTGGTGGATTTATTCATTTCATACCCCACCCTTCCAAAGTAGTTCAGGGCTGAACACAAGTGAGAAAAACATCTTTAAAAACAATTCTAGTACAGATGCAGACTGGGGAAGATCTCAGCTTAAAAGGTCTGCTGAAAGGAAAGTTTTCAGGAGGCACTCATAATTCAATTAAAGGGGAAAGAACTCCAAAGGCCCAAATACTATATTTTAAGGTCCTCTGGTAGTTTTCAAGTGCCATGAACGCTTATAGCATACAAACAACAACAACTATGTGGGTGAGGAACCAGTGACCCTCCATCTATTGGAACTCCCATAACCCCAAACCATGAGCAGTGCTTTGGTGGCATGGAGGACAACCACCTCTAGAGGGCCAGTTTAGCAGCAGTTGTTGCTCAAACCCCAGTTCAAATATGATCAAGCGGCCTCAGAGAACCCCTGCAACTGAGGGCACTGGCCAACGTTGCCCTCTGCCTGACTATTAGCCAACCAGGACTGTTGCAAGATTTCACGGAAGTATAGTCTCCACAAACTTGCTTTCTTTTTGAAATCGCCAAAGCCATAAATATGTTATCTAGATAGACATGGATTAAGAGAAAACTTTGCAAGGTAGAGAGCTATTGTGGTGTATGGTCAGAGTGTCAGGATAGGACCTGGGAGAGACCAGAGTTCAAATCCCTGAAGCTCACACACTGCTTCTCAGCCTAACCTACCTCGTAGGGTTGTTGTGGGGCATTAAAAAAAATTTTTTTTGGGGGGGGGAGAATCATGTACGCCACCTTGAGCTCATTGGTGAATAAGGCAGGGTACAAATGCTACATATGTAAAAAAAGAGTAATCTGGGACGCCAGCAAAGCTGTTATGAGAGAGTTCTTGATACAACAGAATGCATTAAAAAAGAGAATCCAGAATGAGAAGGAGGATAAAATTTTGGAGAAAATAAAGGAAAGTGAAAAGAAATTGAGAGCAAAACCCAAGTCGCAAGAGATCTTGAGAGAAATAAAGCTACATCAAGTGCAATTTATGAAAATGATGAATCAAGAGATTGAATGGAAAACACACACACACACACACACACACACACACACACACACACACACACCCCGACTCAAATAGGGTCACTTTTAAACAAAATAACGCAGCGAGACCAGATGACCCTCTGCTGGGAAAAGTGGTTTCGCTGGCACCCGCCTCCCAAGCTGCTCTGCTCCTCCTTTCCCTTCAAAACCAGGTTACTATTCATATAAATCTCTTATTAACGGAGAACATTTTTAAAAAGCGGAGGGAGGGGAGGAGTCAGAGAAGTAAATATCTCCCCTCCCTCCCCAGGCCGCCATTTTGAGCCTCCCATCCCCGACCAGGGAGGTGTGAGGGAAGGGAAGGGAGGGCGAAGGGGCCCCTGGAGCGGGGTGGAAGCCCAAGGCGACGACCACGAGCGACCCCCTTTCCCCAACCCATCGGGGCCCGAAGGGAGGGAGCCGGGGAGGGACGGGGCACCAAGGCCTCGCCGCTCCGCTGGCGCCCAGACCCAGCAAAGGACTCACAGGCATGTTCGCGTGGAGGCAGCTACGGCCGAAAAGGAGCCAGACCGGAAAGAGAGGGCGCTATATCCGCTCCGGGGTTTCCCCGCACGGGCGGAAGCCGAGCTAAAGGGGGCGTGGCCTCCTCGACCTTTCACCCAGCCTGCGCGCTCTTTCTTCGACGACGCCACGCTCTGGAGGAGGGGGGGGGGGTGCGCCTCTCAGCCGCCATTTTGGAAAGGGGATTTGGCGGGGCGGGAACGGAAGTGCCCCTGGTTGGAAGCGGATTGCGGGACGGAGGGAGGGCCGCCATGATGGGAAGGTCGCGGTGAGACGAAGAGAGGGACTGGCGAGGCGGCCTTCTTGAGAAGGGCAGCCGTGTCGCCAGGCCGCCATTTTGAGAGGGTTTCATGAAAACAAGATAAATGAGCCAAGTAATAGAGGGATATAAAGGTCTTTTTCTCTTTTCCCGGCATATTATTATTTTATTTATTTATTTATTTATTTATTTATTTATTTATTTAAATGACCTGCCGTTCACCCTCAGGCCTCAGGGCGGGTTACAACATGAAAACACACATTGAAAATACTTGGAAAACAACTTTGACTCAGTTTTAAGCAACTTACAATCTACAGCTTAAAACCATTCACAATTGCATTTAATCATGCCTCGCTTTTCCTCCCAAGGTGCTCAGAGTAGTGTAGACACGCCTCATTTTAGCTTCACAACAACCCTGTGAGGTAAGCTAAAAAAAGGTAAAGGGACCCCTGACCATTAGGTCCAGTCGTGGCCGACTCTGGGGTTGCAGCGCTCATCTTGCTTTATTGGCCGAGGGAGCCGGCGTACAGCTTCCGGGTCATGTGGCCAGCATGACTAAGCCGCTTCTGGCGAACCAGAGCAGCACACAGAAACACCGTTTACCTTCCCGCCAGAGCGGTACCTATTTATCTACTTGCACTTTGACGTGCTTTCGAACTGCTAGGTTGGCAGGAGCAGGGACCGAGCAACGGGAGCTCACCCTGTCGCGGGGATTCGAACTGCCAGCCTTCTGATCGGCAAGCCCTAGGCTCTGTGGTTTAACCCACAGCGCCACCCACCCGCGTCCCTATGAGGTAAGCTAGGCTGGCTCAAATTCACCCAGTGAGCTTCATGGCTGGGTGGGGGTTTGAACCCAGGTCTAAACTCACCCCGCACCTTCAAATACACCAGAGTGGTTCTCCACATTAGACATTGCATCCTGCCAGCCCCATCTGTGGTGTGGTTAAGGAGTTTATTTGTTATTTCTTTTTCTCTAAAGAGCTCAAGGTGACATGCATGGTTCTCTCCTCATCTCCTCCCCACAACAACTCTGTGAGGTCGGTTTGGCTAAGGGGCAGTGACTGGCCCAAGGTCACCGGGTGAGCATCATGGCTGAGGCGGCATTTGAACCTGGGTCTCCCAGATCCTAGTCTGACATGGCAGCCCCACCACTGGCTCTTGGACTAGGACAAGGGAACCCAGGGTTCAAATCCCCAGGATACCTGAATAAGTGTCTCCACCCCCATTGTTCAGCCTGGACACTGAGATCCAGCTCCGAGGGCCTTTTGGCAGTTCCTTCCCTGCAAGAAGTGAAGTTACAGGCAGCGGCGTAGCGTGGGTTATCAGCACCCAGGGCAAGGCAAGTAATTTGCGCCCCCTAACACGGGGCAAGGCAAGTACAGTAATTTACTCTCCCAAGCAGCAGCAGCGAGGCTTCTCTTTCCCCCGCGCTCTCCTGGAGCTGCCTCTTTTCTTTCCTTTTTTCCCTTTCTCCAAGGCTTTTCGCTTTCTCTCCTTAATTGATTCCTCCTCCACACCACGGCGTTTCCTGGCTGCTTCCCCCCCCCCCTTCCCCTCTCTCTCCTCCTCGCTCTGCTTGCCTTGCCCTGCCCTGCCTGAGGGCACCCTGAGGAGACTCCGCTCTCCTTTTTGTTTTTGTTTTTAAATATTTTTTATTACATTTTCAAATACACAAACAAGAGTATAAAGTTCACATAGAAAGCATAAGATAAACAAATAAAGAAAAAAGAAAATTCCACTTTCAGAAGTATTTTTACATAGCCAATCGGACTTCCTCACATCTCCCATACCATGCATTCTTTACCATAAAAATGTCAGCAAATTATTACCTTTTTTCACATCTTAATTTATACCTTTCAAATGTTTTAAATTTAAAATACTCTTTGTCAGTTACTTGTACCTTTAATCACCTTTAGTAATACTTTAAATCTCATCCTTTTCTTACTTTTGACTTACCGTAATTTTCTGTTTCAAAGATCTAATCGCTGAAGCTAAAGCTTCCAAATCGTGCAGTTTTTAACATTCGTACAACTTATAGTATTTTTGTAAATAGTCCTTAAATTTTTTCCAGTCCTCCTCCATCGCCTCTTCTCCCAAGTCTCGGATTCTGCCAGTCATTTCAGCCAGTTCCATGTAGTCCATCAGTTGCATCTGCCACTCTTCCAGTGTAGGTAGATCTTGTGTCTTCCAGTGTTTTGCAATAAGTATTCTTGCTGCTGTAGTTGCATACATAAAAAATGTTCTATCCTTCTTTAACACCTTCTGGCCGACAATGCCCAGTAGGAAGGCCTCTGGTTTCTTGGGAAAGGTATACCTAAATACCTTTTTTAACTCATTATATATCATTTCCCAGAAGGCCTTCACTTTTGGACAGGTCCACCAGAGGTGAAAGAATGTCCCTTCAGCCTCCTTACATTTCCAACATTTGTTATCAGACAGATGATATATCTTAGCAAGTTTGACTGGGGTCATGTACCACCTATATATCATTTTCATAATGTTTTCTTTCAGGGCACTACATGCCGTGAATTTTATTCCAGTGGTCCATAACCTTTCCCAGTCTTCAAACATAATGTTGTACCCAATATCCTGAGCCCATTTTATCATGGCTGATTTCACTGTCTCATCCTGAGTGTTCCATTTAAGCAACAAGTTATACATTCTCGAAAGTACCTTAGTTTTAGGTTCCAACAGTTCTGTCTCTAATTTCGATTTTTCCACCTGGAATCCTATTTTTCTATCTGACTTAAAAACCTCTTGAATTTGAGCATAGTGGAGCCAATCTTGCACCTTATTCTTTAGTTTTTCAAAGCTCTGCAGCCTCCAGTTGTCTCCAATTTTTTCTATTATTTCCCAATATTTAGGCCAGCCGGCCTCCATATTGGGTCTCTTTCGGACCTTGGCCGAGACTCCGCTCTCCTTTTTGACCAGGCGAGGTGGAAAAAAGGGGGGAATGTCTCTTCCTGCGCCCTCGCCAGACTCCCTGCTCGGCTTGGCTCACTACCCAGGCGGCCAGTGGAGAGAGAGCCGCAATTACCATAAAGCTCCTCTCCCTCCGCTTCGCCAAACTGTCAAAGCCCGGCAGCAGCGGCAGACCCCCGCCAGCCAGCCAGCCCGCCCGGCTTCCTCTCCTTTTTTTGCCCGTGGCAGAAGGCTTCGCTCTCCCCCTTCTGCGACCTCCTCGCCAAGCCGAGCGAGCGCGGGCTCCCTAACCCGTGGATTTTAGTAGGGGCAGAGAGCTGCTAGTGCGAGCGCGCCCCCCGCCCATGTTGCGCCCGGTGCGGCCGGCCTCCCTGGCACCCCCCACGCTACGCCACTGGTTACAGGGAACCAGGCAGAGGGCCTTCTTGGTAGTGGCACCTGCCCTGTGGAACGCCCTCCCATCAGATGTCAAGGAAATAAACATTTGACTTTTAGAAGACATCTGAAGGCAGCCCTGTTTAGGGAAGTTTTTAATGTTTGAAGCTTTATTCTGTTTTTAGTCCTCTGTTGGGAGCTGCCCAGAGTGGCTGGGAAAACCCGGCCAGATGGGCTGGGTATAAATAATAAAAATATTAAAATTATTATTAGGCCCTTGTCAGCCTGATCTACCTTACAGGGTTGTTAGAAGTATAAAATAGGAAGAGAACCACAGAGACTGCTCTGAGTTCCTTGAAGTAAGATTTGACTAGTACAGTGGTACCTCAGGTTAAGTACTTAGTTCGTTCCGGAGGTCTGTACTTAACCTGAAACTGTTCTTAACCTGAAGCACCACTTTAGCTAATGGGGCCTCCTGCTGCCGCCGCACCACCGGAGCACGAATTCTGTTCTCATCCTGAAGCAAAGTTCTTAACCTGAAGCACTATTTCTGGGTTAGCGGAGTCTGTAACCTGAAGCATATGTAACCTGAAGCGTATGTAACCTGAAGTACCATTGTAGTAGCAGCAGCAGCAGCAGCAGCTGTAGTATTTGTAATAAAACAGTAAATTATGCTGCTTTGGGCTGAAGTTTCACTCCCATGAAGCATTCAGCCGTCACTGTTGGTTTTCCTGACCCACCTCTATACACGGAGATGTTGAGGTGGCCACAAAGAGCATCAGTCACCTTAGGCTGCTTCACCAGCTCCAGCCTTGTCTAGAAAAAAAGAGGCCTCTCCTCAAATTGCACACATGTTGGTCATGTCTGGGTTGCACTACTGTAATGCTTTCTACACGTGGCTCCCCTTTGAGACTGCTGCCAAAACCCGACTTACATATTTCGCCTCTTGCTTCACTGACTCAGGTTAACTCCTGATTTCTGGGCTCCCATTCAAGTAAAATAAAAACAGTTTGGGTCTCAGCTATTTGAAGGACCACCTGCACATCTAGGAACATGTCTGGGTTCCCATAAAGGTAAAGGGACCCCTGACCATTAGGTCCAGTCGTGACCGACTCTGGGGTTGCGGCGCTCATCTTCCTTTATTGGCCGAGGGAGCCGGCATACAGCTTCCGGGTCATGTGGCCAGCGTGACTAAGCCGCTTCTGGCGAACCAGAGCAGCGCATGGAAACGCCGTTTACCTTCCCGCCGGAGTGGTACCTATTTATCTACTTGCACTTTGACGTGCTTTCGAACTGCTAGGTTGGCAGGAGCAGGGACTGAGCAACGGGGGCTCACCCCATCGCGGGGATTCGAACCACCGACTTTCTGATCAGCAAGTCCTAGGCTCTGTGGTTTAACCCACAGTGCCACCCGCGTCCCAGTGGGTTCCCATATCCACCTCAAAAGCTGGTGAGTACCAGGGACAGAATATTTTTTTTAGTGATGGCCCATCCTCTCTGGAACTGCCCTCCTGTTTCTTGTGGTTTTCAAACCACCACCAAGCATTTCATTGATCTTATTGTCAACTTGTCTAATTTTGATAGGGCTCCGTTAGGGTTTTTTTAAAAAAATAAATATTGTCATGTTTTAAGCCTGGTTCCTGTTTTGTAAACTGCCTTGTGATCCCTAAAAGGCAGGGATCAAAATAACTTGATAAATGAATGAATGAAAAACCCCACGTGGGGAATGGAGTGACATCATCCTGGTATGACATCATCCTGGTGTGAACCAGCTCTTCCATAGGCACTCTGGGCTATGGAGGCAGATGATGTCATGGCAAGGGTGATGATGATGCCAGCGCCGTAACTCTCTCTGATGTTACATAGCCCATTACAAAATGGGCTGCTGCCTTAAATCTGTGTCCCACCGCAAATTGCAGGCCTTAGAACCACCAGTGAGAGATGTGGCCTTCGCCTGCTCCCAAGTGGTTGTTTGGGTGCAAGATTTACTTCTTTATTTCCGTTTTATTCATTGGCTATATTTCTGCCGTGGCTCGTTAGCCAAGATGAGAATGAGAAATGATGGATCCAGCAATCCTATAGATACTCACTCAAAATGATGTCCCGTGAGCACAACGGGGTTTGCTCCCACATGAAGTGAGTACAGTGGTACCTCAGGTTAAGTACTTAATTTGTTCCGGAGGTCCGTACTTAACCTGAAACTGTTCTTAACCTGAAGCACCACTTTAGCTAATGGGGCCTCCTGCTGCTGCCTCCACGCCGCCGGAGCACGATTTCTGTTCTTATCCTGAAGCAAAGTTCTTAACCTGAAGCACTGTTTCTAGGTTAGCGGAGTGTGTAACCTGAAGCGTATGTAACCTGAAGCGTATGTAACCCAAGGTACCACTGTATAGTATTCCAACTTTATTTTTATTTTATTTTTAAAAACATCCAGCGGAAGCTAATAATTGCTACTGCCTATAAGTCTGCTTTTAAATCAGCTGAGAACTCCAATCCATTGCAAGAAGCAAACATTGCTTATTAACAGTGCAGACCACCCAGCGGTAGAGGCTCCCACCTTGTGGGAGAGCATTTGATTTGCATGCAAGAAGGCCGCAGGTTCAGTTCCACCCAGAATTTCCAGGTTGGGCTGGGAAAAGACCTCCCCACAAAGCCTTGGAAAACTGCTGCCAGTCGGTGTGTAGACAATACTGAGGGTTCTGTTTAGTTATAATCGGTACTTCCACCCCAGGAACATAAGAAGCTGCCATATATTGGGCTGGAGTCCTTGGTCCATCTTGGCTCAGCATTGCCCACACTGACTGGCAGCAGCAGTCCAGGGGTCTGCGCAGAGGTCTCTCTCCCAGCCCTACCTGAAGATGCCATTGAGGATTGAAGCTGGGACCTCCTTGCAAGGCAGATTAAGCTCTACCCATTGAGCTAGGACTCTTCCTCTAGCCTAGATCTATCCCCTTCCTC